>NW_028181400.1:365000-410000 GCF_964211825.1 Aythya ferina | reverse complement strand
TGCTTTTGGGGTGTTTTTGAGGTGTTTTGGGGTTTCTGTTGCGTTTTGTTGAGTTCCTAATGGGTTTTATGGTGGTTGGGAGTGGACTTTGGGATTTGGAGAAGATCAGGTAGGTTTAGGGTGGTTTTGGGATTGGATCCATGCTTTTTGGGGATTTTCTTCCAGTTTTGGGGGTTATCCCGTTCTTTTTTGGGGTGTTTTTGACATGTTTTGATGTCTCTGTTGGGTTTTGTTGGGTTTTCTGTTGGCATCTTGGTGGAAAAGTGTAAATTGTGGGTTTTGGAGAACTTCAGGTAGGTTTAGGGGGACTTTTGGGGTGGATTCATGGTATTTGGGGTTTTCTTCTGTTTTTTGGGTTGATCCTGTTCTTTTTTGGGGTGTTTTTGACGTGTTTTGGGGTTGTCCGTTGGGTTTTGTTGGGTTCTCGTTGGTCATCATTGTGAAAAAGGGTAAATTGTGGGTTTTGGAGAACATCAGGTAGGCTTAGGGGGACTTTTGGGGTGGATCTATGGCATTTGGGTTTTTCTTCTGTTTTTGGGGGAGATCCTGTTCTTTTTTGTTTTTGTTGTTTTTTTTTTTTTTTTGACACGTTTTTTGTCTCCATTGGGTTTCGTTGGGTTTTCCATGGTCATCATGGTGGAAAAGGGTAAATTTGTGGGTTTTGGAGAACATCAGGTAGGTTTAGGCTGGTTTTGGGATTGGATCTGTGCTTTTTGGGGATTTTCTTCCAGTTTGTGGGTGATTCCTTTCTTTTTTGGGGTGTTTTTGACGTGTTTTGGTGTCTCCTTTTGGGTTTTCGTTTGGTTCATGTTGGTCATCATGGTGAAAATTGTAAATTTTTTGGGGGGTAATTTTCTTCCAGTTTTGGGGGTGATCCCGTTCTTTTTTGGGGTGTTTTTGACGTGTTTTGGGGTCTCTGTTGGGTTTTGTTGGGTTCTTGTTTTCCATCCTGTTGGAAAAGTTTAACATGCGTGTTTTGGAGAACATCAGGTAGGTTTAGTGTCGTTTTGGGGTGGATCTATGTTTTTTGGGGATTTTCTTCCAGTTTTGGGGGTGATTCCGTTCTTGTTTGGGGTGTTTTTGACTTGTTTTGGGGTCTCCGTTGGGTTTTAGTTGGATTCTCGTTGGTCCTTAAGGGAAATGGGAGTGGATTGTGGGTTTTGAAGAAGATCAGGTGAGTTTAGGGTGGTTTTGCGGGGAAATTCATAGTTTTTGGTGTTTTTTCTTCTGATTCAGTTCTTTTTTGGGGTGTTTTTGAGGTGTTTTGGGGTTTCCGTTGGGTTTCGTTGAGTTCCTAATGGGTTTTATGGTGGTTGGGAGTGGACATTTGGATTTGGAGAACATCAGGTACGTTTAGAGTGGTTTTGGGATTGGATCCGTGCTTTTTGGGGTTTTCTTTGGTTTTGGGGGTGATCCTGTTCTTGTTTGGGGTGTTTTTGACGTGTTTTGGGTTCTCCGTTGGGTTTCGTTGGGTTTTCCGTGGTCATCATGGTGGAAAAGTGTAAATTGTGGGTTTTGGAGAACATCAGGTAGATTTAGGGTGTTTTTGGGGTGGATCTATGGTTTTGGGGGATTTTGTTCCAGTTTTGGGGTGATCGAATTCATTTTTGGGGTGTTTCTGACGTGTTTTGGGTTCTTTGTTGGGTTTCGTTGGGTTTTCCGTTGTCATCATGGTGGAAAAGTGTAAATTGTGGGTTTTGGAGAAAATCAGGTAGGTTTAGGGGGACTTTTGGGGTGGATTCATGATATATGGGGTTTTCTTCTGTTTTTTTTTTTTTTTTGGGGGGGGGTGATCCAATTCATTTTGGGGGTGTTTTTGACGTGTTTTGGGGTCTCCATTGGGTTTCGTTGCGTTTTCCGTGGTCATCATGGTGGAAAAGGGTAAATTGTTGGTTTTGGAGAACATCAGGTAGGTTTAGGTTGGTTTTGGGATTGGATCTATGGTTTTGGGGGATTTTCTTTTGTTTTTGGGGGTGATCCCGTTCTTTTTTGGGGTGTTTTTGACGTGTTTTGGGGTCTCCGTTGGTGTTCCTTGGGTTTTCCGTGGTCATGGTGGTGGAAAATTGTAAATTGTGTGTTTTGGAGAACTTCAGATAGGTTTAGGGGAATTTTGGGGTGGATTCATGGTATTTGGTCTTTTCTTCTGTTTTTTTTTGGGTGATCCTGTTCTTTTTTGGGGTGTTTATAAGGTGTTGTTTTGGGGTCTCCGTTGGGTTTTAGTTGGGTTCTTGTTGGTCATCATGGTGAAAAAGTGTAAATTGTGGCTTTTGGAGAACATCAGGTAGGTTTAGGGGGACTTTTGGGGCAGAGTCATGTTTTTTGGTGTTTTCTTCTGTTTCTTGGGGTGGTCCCGTTCTTTTTTGGGAAATTTTTGAGGTGTTTGGGGGTCTCCGTTGGGTTTTGTTGTGTACTCGTTGGTCATCGTGGCGGAAAATGGTAAATTGTGGGTTTTGGAGAACATCAGGTAGGTTTAGGGGGACTTTTGGTGTAGATCTATGGCTTTTGGGGTTTTCTTTCGTTGTTGGGGTTGAACCAGTTCTTTTTTGGGGTGTTTTTGACGTTTTTGGGGTCTCCGTTGGGTTTTGTTGGGTTCTCGTTGGTCGTTAAGCTAAATGGGAGTGGATTGTGGGTTTTGAAGAAGATCAGGTGAGTTTAGGGTGATTTGGGAGGGAAATGCATAGTTTTGTTTTTTTTTTTCTTCTGATCCAGTTCTTTTTTGGGGTGTTTTTGACGTGTTTTGGGGTTTCCGTTGCGTTTTGTTGAGTTCCTAATGGGTTTTATGGTGGGTGGGAGTGGATTTTGGGATTTGGAGAAGATCAGGTAGGTTTAAGGGTTTTCTTGGGGTTAAATCACGTATTTTCTTCTGATCCGGTTTGCTTTTGGGGTGTTTTTGAGGTGTTTTGGGGTTTCTGTTGCGTTTTGTTGAGTTCCTAATGGGTTTTATGGTGGTTGGGAGTGGACTTTGGGATTTGGAGAAGATCAGGTAGGTTTAGGGTGGTTTTGGGATTGGATCCATGCTTTTTGGGGATTTTCTTCCAGTTTGGGGGGTTATCCCGTTCTTTTTTGGGGTGTTTCTGACGTGTTTTGGGTTCTTCGTTGGGTTTCGTTGGGTTTTCTGTTGGCATCTTGGTGGAAAAGGGTAAATTGTGGGTTTTGGAGAACTTCAGGTAGGTTTAGGGGGACTTTTGGGGTGGATTCATGGTATTTGGGGTTTTCTTCTGTTTTTTGGGGTGATCCTGTTCTTTTTTGGGGTGTTTTTGACGTGTTTTGGGGTTGTCCGTTGGGTTTTGTTGGGTTCTCGTTGGTCATCATTGTGAAAAAGGGTAAATTGTGGGTTTTGGAGAACATCAGGTAGGCTTAGGGGGACTTTTGGGGTGGATCTATGGCATTTGGGTTTTTCTTCTGTTTTTTGGGGAGATCCTGTTCTTTTTTGTTTTTGTTTTTTTTTTTTTTGACACGTTTTTTGTCTCCATTGGGTTTCGTTGGGTTTTCCATGGTCATCATGGTGGAAAAGGGTAAATTTGTGGGTTTTGGAGAACATCAGGTAGGTTTAGGCTGGTTTTGGGATTGGATCTGTGCTTTTTGGGGATTTTCTTCCAGTTTATGGGTGATCCCTTTCTTTTTTGGGGTGTTTTTGACGTGTTTTGGTGTCTCCTTTTGGGTTTTGTTGGGTTCTTGTTTTTCATCATGTTGGAAAATTTTAACTTGCGTGTTTTGGAGAACATCAGGTAGGTTTAGTGTCGTTTTGGGGTGGGTCTATGTTTTTTGGGGATTTTCTTCCAGTTTTGGGGGTGATTCCGTTCTTGTTTGGGGTGTTTTTGACTTGTTTTGGGGTCTCCGTTGGGTTTTAGTTGGATTCTCGTTGGTCCTTAAGGGAAATGGGAGTGGATTGTGGGTTTTGAAGAAGATCAGGTGAGTTTAGGGTGGTTTTGCGGGGAAATTCATAGTTTTTGGTGTTTTTTCTTCTGATTCAGTTCTTTTTTGGGGTGTTTTTGACGTGTTTTGGGGTCTCCGTTGGTTTTTGTTGGGTTCTTGTTGTTCATCATGGTGAAAACGGGTAAATTGTGGGTATTAGAGAACATCAGGTAGGTTTAGGGGGACTTTTGGGGTGGATCAACGGCTTTTAGGGTTTTCTTTCGGTTTTGGGGGTGATCCCGCTTTTTTTTTTTGTGGTGTTTTTGACGTGTTTTGGGGTTTCCGTTGCGTTTTGTTGATTTCCTAATGTGTTTTAAGTTTGTTGGGAGTGGACTTTGGGATTTGGAGAACATCAGGTAGGTTTAGTGTGGTTTTGGGGTGGATCTATGTTTTTTTGGGGTTTTCTTTCTTTTTTAGGGGTTATCCTGTTCTTGTTTGGGGTGTTTTTGACTTGTTTTGGGGTCTCCGTTGGGTTTTAGTTGGATTCTCGTTGGTCCTTAAGGGAAATGGGAGTGGATTGTGGGTTTTGAAGAAGATCAGGTGAGTTTAGGGTGGTTTTGCGGGGAAATTCATAGTTTTTGGTGTTTTTTCTTCTGATTCAGTTCTTTTTTGGGGTGTTTTTGACGTGTTTTGGGGTTTCCGTTGGGTTTCGTTGAGTTCCTAATGGGTTTTATGGTGGTTGGGAGTGGACATTTGGATTTGGAGAACATCAGGTACGTTTAGAGTGGTTTGGGGATTGGATCCGTGCTTTTTGGGGTTTTCTTTGGTTTTGGGGGTGATCCTGTTCTTGTTTGGGGTGTTTTGGACGTGTTTTGGGTTCTCCGTTGGGTTTCGTTGGGTTTTCCGTGGTCATCATGGTGGAAAAGTGTAAATTGTGGGTTTTGGAGAACATCAGGTAGATTTAGGGTGTTTTTGGGGTGGATCTATGGTTTTGGGGGATTTTGTTCAAGTTTTGGGGTGATCGAATTCATTTTTGGGGTGTTTCTGACATGTTTTGGGTTCTTCGTTGGGTTTCGTTGGGTTTTCCGTTGTCATCATGGTGGAAAAGTGTAAATTGTGGGTTTTGGAGAAAATCAGGTAGGTTTAGGGGGACTTTTGGGGTGGATTCATGATATATGGGGTTTTCTTCTGTTTTTTTTTTTTTTTGGGGGGGGGTGATCCAATTCATTTTGGGGGTGTTTTTGACGTGTTTTGGGGTCTCCATTGGGTTTCGTTGCGTTTTCCGTGGTCATCATGGTGGAAAAGGGTAAATTGTTGGTTTTGGAGAACATCAGGTAGGTTTAGGTTGGTTTTGGGATTGGATCTATGGTTTTGGGGGATTTTCTTTTGTTTTTGGGGGTGATCCCGTTCTTTTTTGGGGTGTTTTTGACGTGTTTTGGGGTCTCCGTTGGTGTTCCTTGGGTTTTCCGTGGTCATGGTGGTGGAAAATTGTAAATTGTGTGTTTTGGAGAACTTCAGATAGGTTTAGGGGAATTTTGGGGTGGATTCATGGTATTTGGTCTTTTCTTCTGTTTTTTTTTGGGTGATCCTGTTCTTTTTTGGGGTGTTTATAAGGTGTTGTTTTGGGGTCTCCGTTGGGTTTTAGTTGGGTTCTTGTTGGTCATCATGGTGAAAAAGTGTAAATTGTGGCTTTTGGAGAACATCAGGTAGGTTTAGGGGGACTTTTGGGGCAGAGTCATGTTTTTTGGTGTTTTCTTCTGTTTCTTGGGGTGGTCCCGTTCTTTTTTGGGAAATTTTTGAGGTGTTTGGGGGTCTCCGTTGGGTTTTGTTGTGTACTCGTTGGTCATCGTGGCGGAAAATGGTAAATTGTGGGTTTTGGAGAACATCAGGTAGGTTTAGGGGGACTTTTGGTGTGGATCTATGTCTTTTGGGGTTTTCTTTCGTTGTTGGGGTTGAACCAGTTCTTTTTTGGGGTGTTTTTGACGTTTTTGGGGTCTCCGTTGGGTTTTGTTGGGTTCTCGTTGGTCGTTAAGCTAAATGGGAGTGGATTGTGTGTTTTGAAGAAGATCAGGTGAGTTTAGGGTGATTTGGGAGGGAAATGCATAGTTTTGTTTTTTTTTTCTTCTGATCCAGTTCTTTTTTGGGGTGTTTTTGACGTGTTTTGGGGTTTCCGTTGCGTTTTGTTGAGTTCCTAATGGGTTTTATGGTGGGTGGGAGTGGATTTTGGGATTTGGAGAAGATCAGGTAGGTTTAAGGGTTTTCTAGGGGTTAAATCACGTATTTTCTTCTGATCCGGTTTGCTTTTGGGGTGTTTTTGAGGTGTTTTGGGGTTTCTGTTGCGTTTTGTTGAGTTCCTAATGGGTTTTATGGTGGTTGGGAGTGGACTTTGGGATTTGGAGAAGATCAGGTAGGTTTAGAGTGGTTTTGGGATTGGATCCATGCTTTTTGGGGATTTTCTTCCAGTTTTGGGGGTTATCCCGTTCTTTTTTGGGGTGTTTTTGACATGTTTTGATGTCTCTGTTGGGTTTTGTTGGGTTTTCTGTTGGCATCTTGGTGGAAAAGGGTAAATTGTGGGTTTTGGAGAACTTCAGGTAGGTTTAGGGGGACTTTTGGGGTGGATTCATGGTATTTGGGGTTTTCTTCTGTTTTTTGGGGTGATCCTGTTCTTTTTTGGGGTGTTTTTGACGTGTTTTGGGGTTGTCCGTTGGGTTTTGTTGGGTTCTCGTTGGTCATCATTGTGAAAAAGGGTAAATTGTGGGTTTTGGAGAACATCAGGTAGGCTTAGGGGGACTTTTGGGGTGGATCTATGGCATTTGGGTTTTTCTTCTGTTTTTTGGGGAGATCCTGTTTTTTTTTGTTTTTGTTTTTTTTTTTTTTTTGACACGTTTTTTGTCTCCATTGGGTTTCGTTGGGTTTTCCATGGTCATCATGGTGGAAAAGGGTAAATTTGTGGGTTTTGGAGAACATCAGGTAGGTTTAGGCTGGTTTTGGGATTGGATCTGTGCTTTTTGGGGATTTTCTTCCAGTTTATGGGTGATTCCTTTCTTTTTTGGGGTGTTTTTGACGTGTTTTGGTGTCTCCTTTTGGGTTTTCGTTTGGTTCATGTTGGTCATCATGGTGAAAATTGTAAATTTTTGGGGGGGGAATTTTCTTCCAGTTTTGGGGGTGATCCCGTTCTTTTTTGGGGTGTTTTTGACATATTTTGGGGTCTCTGTTGGGTTTTGTTGGGTTCTTGTTTTTCATCATGTTGGAAAAGTTTAACTTGCGTGTTTTGGAGAACATCAGGTAGGTTTAGTGTGGTTTTGGGGTGGATCTATGTTTTTTGGGGATTTTCTTCCAGTTTTGGGGGTGATTCCGTTCTTGTTTGGGGTGTTTTTGACTTGTTTTGGGGTCTCCGTTGGGTTTTAGTTGGATTCTCGTTGGTCCTTAAGGGAAATGGGAGTGGATTGTGGGTTTTGAAGAAGATCAGGTGAGTTTAGGGTGGTTTTGCGGGGAAATTCATAGTTTTTGGTGTTTTTTCTTCTGATTCAGTTCTTTTTTGGGGTGTTTTTGACGTGTTTTGGGGTTTCCGTTGGGTTTCGTTGAGTTCCTAATGGGTTTTATGGTGGTTGGGAGTGGACATTTGGATTTGGAGAACATCAGGTACGTTTAGAGTGGTTTGGGGATTGGATCCGTGCTTTTTGGGGTTTTCTTTGGTTTTGGGGGTGATCCTGTTCTTGTTTGGGGTGTTTTTGACGTGTTTTGGGTTCTCCGTTGGGTTTCGTTGGGTTTTCCGTGGTCATCATGGTGGAAAAGTGTAAATTGTGGGTTTTGGAGAACATCAGGTAGGTTTATGAGGACTTTTGGGGCAGATTCATGGTTTTTAGGGTTTTCTTCTGTTTTTTCTGGTGATCCAGTGTGTTTTCGGCGTGTTTCTGACGTGTTTTGGGTTCTTCGTTGGGTTTCGTTGGGTTTTCCGTTGTCATCAATGTGGAAAAGTGTAAATTGTGGGTTTTGGAGAACTTCAGGTTGGTTTAGGCGGATTTTTGGTGTGGATCTATGGCTTTTGGGGTTTTCTTTCGTTGTTGGGGTTGAACCAGTTCTTTTTTGGGGTGTTTTTGATGTTTTTGGGTTCTTCGTTGGGTTTTGTTGGGTTCTCGTTGGTCGTTAAGCTAAATGGGAGTGGATTGTGGGTTTTGAAGAAGATCAGGTGAGTTTAGGGTGATTTGGGAGGGAAATGCATAGTTTTGTTTTTTTTTTTCTTCTGATCCAGTTCTTTTTTGGGGTGTTTTTGACGTGTTTTGGGGTTTCCGTTGCGTTTTGTTGAGTTCCTAATGGGTTTTATGGTGGGTGGGAGTGGATTTTGGGATTTGGAGAAGATCAGGTAGGTTTAAGGGTTTTCTTGGGGTTAAATCATGTATTTTCTTCTGATCCGGTTTGCTTTTGGGGTGTTTTTGAGGTGTTTTGGGGTTTCTGTTGCGTTTTGTTGAGTTCCTAATGGGTTTTATGGTGGTTGGGAGTGGACTTTGGGATTTGGAGAAGATCAGGTAGGTTTAGGGTGGTTTTGGGATTGGATCCATGCTTTTTGGGGATTTTCTTCCAGTTTTGGGGGTTATCCCGTTCTTTTTTGGGGTGTTTTTGACATGTTTTGATGTCTCTGTTGGGTTTTGTTGGGTTTTCTGTTGGCATCTTGGTGGAAAAGGGTAAATTGTGGGTTTTGGAGAACTTCAGGTAGGTTTAGGGGGACTTTTGGGGTGGATTCATGGTATTTGGGGTTTTCTTCTGTTTTTTGGGGTGATCCTGTTCTTTTTTGGGGTGTTTTTGACGTGTTTTGGGGTTGTCCGTTGGGTTTTGTTGGGTTCTCGTTGGTCATCATTGTGAAAAAGGGTAAATTGTGGGTTTTGGAGAACATCAGGTAGGCTTAGGGGGACTTTTGGGGTGGATCTATGGCATTTGGGTTTTTCTTCTGTTTTTTTTGGGGAGATCCTGATCTTTTTTGTTTTTGTTTTTGTTTTTTTTGACACGTTTTTTGTCTCCATTGGGTTTCGTTGGGTTTTCCATGGTCATCATGGTGGAAAAGGGTAAATTTGTGGGTTTTGGAGAACATCAGGTAGGTTTAGGCTGGTTTTGGGATTGGATCTGTGCTTTTTGGGGATTTTCTTCCAGTTTATGGGTGATTCCTTTCTTTTTTGGGGTGTTTTTGACGTGTTTTGGTGTCTCCTTTTGGGTTTTCGTTTGGTTCATGTTGGTCATCATGGTGAAAATTGTAAATTTTTGGGGGGGGAATTTTCTTCCAGTTTTGGGGGTGATCCCGTTCTTTTTTGGGGTGTTTTTGACATATTTTGGGGTCTCTGTTGGGTTTTGTTGGGTTCTTGTTTTTCATCATGTTGGAAAAGTTTAACTTGCGTGTTTTGGAGAACATCAGGTAGGTTTAGTGTGGTTTTGGGGTGGATCTATGTTTTTTGGGGATTTTCTTCCAGTTTTGGGGGTGATTCCGTTCTTGTTTGGGGTGTTTTTGACTTGTTTTGGGGTCTCCGTTGGGTTTTAGTTGGATTCTCGTTGGTCCTTAAGGGAAATGGGAGTGGATTGTGGGTTTTGAAGAAGATCAGGTGAGTTTAGGGTGGTTTTGCGGGGAAATTCATAGTTTTTGGTGTTTTTTCTTCTGATTCAGTTCTTTTTTGGGGTGTTTTTGACGTGTTTTGGGGTTTCCGTTGGGTTTCGTTGAGTTCCTAATGGGTTTTATGGTGGTTGGGAGTGGACATTTGGATTTGGAGAACATCAGGTACGTTTAGAGTGGTTTGGGGATTGGATCCGTGCTTTTTGGGGTTTTCTTTGGTTTTGGGGGTGATCCTGTTCTTGTTTGGGGTGTTTTTGACGTGTTTTGGGTTCTCCGTTGGGTTTCGTTGGGTTTTCCGTGGTCATCATGGTGGAAAAGTGTAAATTGTGGGTTTTGGAGAACATCAGGTAGGTTTATGAGGACTTTTGGGGCAGATTCATGGTTTTTAGGGTTTTCTTCTGTTTTTTCTGGTGATCCAGTGTGTTTTCGGCGTGTTTCTGACGTGTTTTGGGTTCTTCGTTGGGTTTCGTTGGGTTTTCCGTTGTCATCAATGTGGAAAAGTGTAAATTGTGGGTTTTGGAGAACTTCAGGTTGGTTTAGGCGGATTTTTGGTGTGGATCTATGGCTTTTGGGGTTTTCTTTCGTTGTTGGGGTTGAACCAGTTCTTTTTTGGGGTGTTTTTGATGTTTTTGGGTTCTTCGTTGGGTTTTGTTGGGTTCTCGTTGGTCGTTAAGCTAAATGGGAGTGGATTGTGGGTTTTGAAGAAGATCAGGTGAGTTTAGGGTGATTTGGGAGGGAAATGCATAGTTTTGTTTTTTTTTTTCTTCTGATCCAGTTCTTTTTTGGGGTGTTTTTGACGTGTTTTGGGGTTTCCGTTGCGTTTTGTTGAGTTCCTAATGGGTTTTATGGTGGGTGGGAGTGGATTTTGGGATTTGGAGAAGATCAGGTAGGTTTAAGGGTTTTCTTGGGGTTAAATCATGTATTTTCTTCTGATCCGGTTTGCTTTTGGGGTGTTTTTGAGGTGTTTTGGGGTTTCTGTTGCGTTTTGTTGAGT
Organism: Aythya ferina; assembly: GCF_964211825.1. Classification (NCBI taxonomy): domain Eukaryota; kingdom Metazoa; phylum Chordata; class Aves; order Anseriformes; family Anatidae; genus Aythya; species Aythya ferina. Next base: position 399,555 of record NW_028181400.1, on the reverse strand, counting down.
TCCTAATGGGTTTTATGGTGGTTGGGAGTGGACTTTGGGATTTGGAGAAGATCAGGTAGGTTTAGGGTGGTTTTGGGATTGGATCCATGCTTTTTGGGGATTTTCTTCCAGTTTTGGGGGTTATCCCGTTCTTTTTTGGGGTGTTTTTGACATGTTTTGATGTCTCTGTTGGGTTTTGTTGGGTTTTCTGTTGGCATCTTGGTGGAAAAGGGTAAATTGTGGGTTTTGGAGAACTTCAGGTAGGTTTAGGGGGACTTTTGGGGTGGATTCATGGTATTTGGGGTTTTCTTCTGTTTTTTGGGGTGATCCTGTTCTTTTTTGGGGTGTTTTTGACGTGTTTTGGGGTTGTCCGTTGGGTTTTGTTGGGTTCTCGTTGGTCATCATTGTGAAAAAGGGTAAATTGTGGGTTTTGGAGAACATCAGGTAGGCTTAGGGGGACTTTTGGGGTGGATCTATGGCATTTGGGTTTTTCTTCTGTTTTTTTTGGGGAGATCCTGATCTTTTTTGTTTTTGTTTTTGTTTTTTTTGACACGTTTTTTGTCTCCATTGGGTTTCGTTGGGTTTTCCATGGTCATCATGGTGGAAAAGGGTAAATTTGTGGGTTTTGGAGAACATCAGGTAGGTTTAGGCTGGTTTTGGGATTGGATCTGTGCTTTTTGGGGATTTTCTTCCAGTTTATGGGTGATTCCTTTCTTTTTTGGGGTGTTTTTGACGTGTTTTGGTGTCTCCTTTTGGGTTTTCGTTTGGTTCATGTTGGTCATCATGGTGAAAATTGTAAATTTTTGGGGGGGGAATTTTCTTCCAGTTTTGGGGGTGATCCCGTTCTTTTTTGGGGTGTTTTTGACATGTTTTGGGGTCTCTGTTGGGTTTTGTTGGGTTCTTGTTTTTCATCATGTTGGAAAAGTTTAACTTGCGTGTTTTGGAGAACATCAGGTAGGTTTAGTGTGGTTTTGGGGTGGATCTATGTTTTTTGGGGATTTTCTTCCAGTTTTGGGGGTGATTCCGTTCTTGTTTGGGGTGTTTTTGACTTGTTTTGGGGTCTCCGTTGGGTTTTAGTTGGATTCTCGTTGGTCCTTAAGGGAAATGGGAGTGGATTGTGGGTTTTGAAGAAGATCAGGTGAGTTTAGGGTGGTTTTGCGGGGAAATTCATAGTTTTTGGTGTTTTTTCTTCTGATTCAGTTCTTTTTTGGGGTGTTTTTGAGGTGTTTTGGGGTTTCCGTTGGGTTTCGTTGAGTTCCTAATGGGTTTTATGGTGGTTGGGAGTGGACATTTGGATTTGGAGAACATCAGGTACGTTTAGAGTGGTTTTGGGATTGGATCCGTGCTTTTTGGGGTTTTCTTTGGTTTTGGGGGTGATCCTGTTCTTGTTTGGGGTGTTTTTGACGTGTTTTGGGTTCTCCGTTGGGTTTCGTTGGGTTTTCCGTGGTCATCATGGTGGAAAAGTGTAAATTGTGGGTTTTGGAGAACATCAGGTAGGTTTATGAGGACTTTTGGGGCAGATTCATGGTTTTTAGGGTTTTCTTCTGTTTTTTTCTGGTGATCCAGTGTGTTTTCGGCGTGTTTCTGACGTGTTTTGGGTTCTTCGTTGGGTTTCGTTGGGTTTTCCGTTGTCATCATGGTGGAAAAGTGTAAATTGTGGGTTTTGGAGAACATCAGGTAGATTTAGGGTGTTTTTGGGGTGGATCTATGGTTTTGGGGGATTTTGTTCCAGTTTTGGGGTGATCGAATTCATTTTTGGGGTGTTTCTGCCGTGTTTTGGGTTCTTCGTTGGGTTTCGTTGGGTTTTCCGTTGTCATCAATGTGGAAAAGTGTAAATTGTGGGTTTTGGAGAACTTCAGGTTGGTTTAGGGGGATTTTTGGTGTGGATCTATGGCTTTTGGGGTTTTCTTTCGTTGTTGGGGTTGAACCAGTTCTTTTTTGGGGTGTTTTTGATGTTTTTGGGTTCTTCGTTGGGTTTTGTTGGGTTCTCGTTGGTCGTTAAGCTAAATGGGAGTGGATTGTGGGTTTTGAAGAAGATCAGGTGAGTTTAGGGTGATTTGGGAGGGAAATGCATAGTTTTGTTTTTTTTTTTCTTCTGATCCAGTTCTTTTTTGGGGTGTTTTTGAGGTGTTTTGGGGTTTCCGTTGCGTTTTGTTGAGTTCCTAATGGGTTTTATGGTGGGTGGGAGTGGATTTTGGGATTTGGAGAAGATCAGGTAGGTTTAAGGGTTTTCTTGGGGTTAAATCATGTATTTTCTTCTGATCCGGTTTGCTTTTGGGGTGTTTTTGAGGTGTTTTGGGGTTTCTGTTGCGTTTTGTTGAGTTCCTAATGGGTTTTATGGTGGTTGGGAGTGGACTTTGGGATTTGGAGAAGATCAGGTAGGTTTAGGGTTTTCTTGGGGTTAAATCATGTATTTTCTTCTGATCCGGTTTGCTTTTGGGGTGTTTTTGAGGTGTTTTGGTGTTTCTGTTGCGTTTTGTTGAGTTCCTAATGGGTTTTATGGTGGTTGGGAGTGGACTTTGGGATTTGGAGAAGATCAGGTAGGTTTAGGGTGGTTTTGGGATTGGATCCATGCTTTTTGGGGATTTTCTTCCAGTTTTGGGGGTTATCCCGTTCTTTTTTGGGGTGTTTTTGACATGTTTTGATGTCTCTGTTGGGTTTTGTTGGGTTTTCTGTTGGCATCTTGGTGGAAAAGGGTAAATTGTGGGTTTTGGAGAACTTCAGGTAGGTTTAGGGGGACTTTTGGGGTGGATTCATGGTATTTGGGGTTTTCTTCTGTTTTTTGGGGTGATCCTGTTCTTTTTTGGGGTGTTTTTGACGTGTTTTGGGGTTGTCCGTTGGGTTTTGTTGGGTTCTCGTTGGTCATCATTGTGAAAAAGGGTAAATTGTGGGTTTTGGAGAACATCAGGTAGGCTTAGGGGGACTTTTGGGGTGGATCTATGGCATTTGGGTTTTTCTTCTGTTTTTGGGGGAGATCCTGTTCTTTTTTGTTTTTGTTTTTGTTTTTTTTGACACGTTTTTTGTCTCCATTGGGTTTCGTTGGGTTTTCCATGGTCATCATGGTGGAAAAGGGTAAATTTGTGGGTTTTGGAGAACATCAGGTAGGTTTAGGCTGGTTTTGGGATTGGATCTGTGCTTTTTGGGGATTTTCTTCCAGTTTATGGGTGATTCCTTTCTTTTTTGGGGTGTTTTTGACGTGTTTTGGTGTCTCCTTTTGGGTTTTCGTTTGGTTCATGTTGGTCATCATGGTGAAAATTGTAAATTTTTGGGGGGGGAATTTTCTTCCAGTTTTGGGGGTGATCCCGTTCTTTTTTGGGGTGTTTTTGACATGTTTTGGGGTCTCTGTTGGGTTTTGTTGGGTTCTTGTTTTTCATCATGTTGGAAAAGTTTAACTTGCGTGTTTTGGAGAACATCAGGTAGGTTTAGTGTGGTTTTGGGGTGGATCTATGTTTTTTGGGGATTTTCTTCCAGTTTTGGGGGTGATTCCGTTCTTGTTTGGGGTGTTTTTGACTTGTTTTGGGGTCTCCGTTGGGTTTTAGTTGGATTCTCGTTGGTCCTTAAGGGAAATGGGAGTGGATTGTGGGTTTTGAAGAAGATCAGGTGAGTTTAGGGTGGTTTTGCGGGGAAATTCATAGTTTTTGGTGTTTTTTCTTCTGATTCAGTTCTTTTTTGGGGTGTTTTTGAGGTGTTTTGGGGTTTCCGTTGGGTTTCGTTGAGTTCCTAATGGGTTTTATGGTGGTTGGGAGTGGACATTTGGATTTGGAGAACATCAGGTACGTTTAGAGTGGTTTTGGGATTGGATCCGTGCTTTTTGGGGTTTTCTTTGGTTTTGGGGGTGATCCTGTTCTTGTTTGGGGTGTTTTTGACGTGTTTTGGGTTCTCCGTTGGGTTTCGTTGGGTTTTCCGTGGTCATCATGGTGGAAAAGTGTAAATTGTGGGTTTTGGAGAACATCAGGTAGGTTTATGAGGACTTTTGGGGCAGATTCATGGTTTTTAGGGTTTTCTTCTGTTTTTTCTGGTGATCCAGTGTGTTTTCGGCGTGTTTTTGACGTGTTTTGTGGTCTTTGTTGGGTTTCGTTGGGTTTTCCATGGTCATCAATGTGGAAAAGTGTAAATTGTGGGTTTTGGAGAACTTCAGGTTGGTTTAGGGGGATTTTTGGTGTGGATCTATGTCTTTTGGGGTTTTCTTTCGTTGTTGGGGTTGAACCAGTTCTTTTTTGGGGTGTTTTTGATGTTTTTGGGTTCTTCGTTGGGTTTTGTTGGGTTCTCGTTGGTCGTTAAGCTAAATGGGAGTGGATTGTGGGTTTTGAAGAAGATCAGGTGAGTTTAGGGTGATTTGGGAGGGAAATGCATAGTTTTGTTTTTTTTTTCTTCTGATCCAGTTCTTTTTTGGGGTGTTTTTGACGTGTTTTGGGGTTTCTGTTGCGTTTTGTTGAGTTCCTAATGGGTTTTATGGTGGGTGGGAGTGGATTTTGGGATTTGGAGAAGATCAGGTAGGTTTAAGGGTTTTCTTGGGGTTAAATCATGTATTTTCTTCTGATCCGGTTTGCTTTTGGGGTGTTTTTGAGGTGTTTTGGGGTTTCTGTTGCGTTTTGTTGAGTTCCTAATGGGTTTTATGGTGGTTGGGAGTGGACTTTGGGATTTGGAGAAGATCAGGTAGGTTTAAGGGTTTTCTTGGGGTTAAATCATGTATTTTCTTCTGATCCGGTTTGCTTTTGGGGTGTTTTTGAGGTGTTTTGGTGTTTCTGTTGCGTTTTGTTGATTTCCTAATGGGTTTTATGGTGGTTGGGAGTGGACTTTGGGATTTGGAGAAGATCAGGTAGGTTTAGGGTGGTTTTGGGATTGGATCCATGCTTTTTGGGGATTTTCTTCCAGTTTTGGGGGTTATCCCGTTCTTTTTTGGGGTGTTTTTGACATGTTTTGATGTCTCTGTTGGGTTTTGTTGGGTTTTCTGTTGGCATCTTGGTGGAAAAGGGTAAATTGTGGGTTTTGGAGAACTTCAGGTAGGTTTAGGGGGACTTTTGGGGTGGATTCATGGTATTTGGGGTTTTCTTCTGTTTTTTGGGGTGATCCTGTTCTTTTTTGGGGTGTTTTTGAGGTGTTTTGGCGTTTCCGTTGCGTTTCGTTGAGTTCCTAATGGGTTTTCTGGTGGTTGGGAGTGGACTTTGGGATTTGGAGCACATCAGGTAGGTTTAGGGGGACTTTTGGAGTGGAACTATTGTATTTGGGGTTTGGTTCTGTCTTTTGGGGTGATGCAGTTCTTTCTTGGGGTGTTTTTGACGTGTTTTGTGGTCTCCGTTGGGTTTCGTTGGGTTTTCCGTTGTCATCATGGTGGAAAAGTGTAAATTGTGGGTTTTGGAGAACTTCAGGTTGGTTTAGGGGGATTTTTGGTGTGGATCTATGTCTTTTGGGGTTTTCTTTCGTTGTTGGGGTTGAACCAGTTCTTTTTTGGGGTGTTTTTGACGTTTTTGGGGTCTCCGTTGGGTTTTGTTGGGTTCTCGTTGGTCGTTAAGCTAAATGGGAGTGGATTGTGGGTTTTGAAGAAGATCAGGTGAGTTTAGGGTGATTTGGGAGGGAAATGCATAGTTTTGTTTTTTTTTTTCTTCTGATCCAGTTCTTTTTTGGGGTGTTTTTGACGTGTTTTGGGGTTTCCGTTGCGTTTTGTTGAGTTCCTAATGGGTTTTATGGTGGGTGGGAGTGGATTTTGGGATTTGGAGAAGATCAGGTAGGTTTAAGGGTTTTCTTGGGGTTAAATCATGTATTTTCTTCTGATCCGGTTTGCTTTTGGGGTGTTTTTGAGGTGTTTTGGGGTTTCTGTTGCGTTTTGTTGAGTTCCTAATGGGTTTTATGGTGGTTGGGAGTGGACTTTGGGATTTGGAGAAGATCAGGTAGGTTTAGGGTGGTTTTGGGATTGGATCCATGCTTTTTGGGGATTTTCTTCCAGTTTTGGGGGTTATCCCGTTCTTTTTTGGGGTGTTTTTGACATGTTTTGATGTCTCTGTTGGGTTTTGTTGGGTTTTCTGTTGGCATCTTGGTGGAAAAGGGTAAATTGTGGGTTTTGGAGAACTTCAGGTAGGTTTAGGGGGACTTTTGGGGTGGATTCATGGTATTTGGGGTTTTCTTCTGTTTTTTGGGGTGATCCTGTTCTTTTTTGGGGTGTTTTTGACGTGTTTTGGGGTTGTCCGTTGGGTTTTGTTGGGTTCTCGTTGGTCATCATTGTGAAAAAGGGTAAATTGTGGGTTTTGGAGAACATCAGGTAGGCTTAGGGGGACTTTTGGGGTGGATCTATGGCATTTGGGTTTTTCTTCTGTTTTGGGGGGAGATCCTGTTCTTTTTTGTTTTTGTTTTTTTTTTTTTTTTTTGACACGTTTTTTGTCTCCATTGGGTTTCGTTGGGTTTTCCATGGTCATCATGGTGGAAAAGGGTAAATTTGTGGGTTTTGGAGAACATCAGGTAGGTTTAGGCTGGTTTTGGGATTGGATCTGTGCTTTTTGGGGATTTTCTTCCAGTTTATGGGTGATCCCTTTCTTTTTTGGGGTGTTTTTGACGTGTTTTGGGGTCTCTGTTGGGTTTTGTTGGGTTCTTGTTTTTCATCATGTTGGAAAAGTTTAACTTGCGTGTTTTGGAGAACATCAGGTAGGTTTAGTGTGGTTTTGGGGTGGATCTATGTTTTTTGGGGATTTTCTTCCAGTTTTGGGGGTGATCCCGCTTTTTTTTTTGTGGTGTTTTTGACGTGTTTTGGGGTTTCCGTTGCGTTTTGTTGATTTCCTAATGTGTTTTAAGTTTGTTGGGAGTGGACTTTGGGATTTGGAGAACATCAGGTAGGTTTAGTGTGGTTTTGGGGTGGATCTATGTTTTTTTGGGGTTTTCTTTCTTTTTTAGGGGTTATCCTGTTCTTGTTTGGGGTGTTTTTGACTTGTTTTGGGGTCTCCGTTGGGTTTTAGTTGGATTCTCGTTGGTCCTTAAGGGAAATGGGAGTGGATTGTGGGTTTTGAAGAAGATCAGGTGAGTTTAGGGTGGTTTTGCGGGGAAATTCATAGTTTTTGGTGTTTTTTCTTCTGATTCAGTTCTTTTTTGGGGTGTTTTTGACGTGTTTTGGGGTTTCCGTTGGGTTTCGTTGAGTTCCTAATGGGTTTTATGGTGGTTGGGAGTGCACATTTGGATTTGGAGAACATCAGGTACGTTTAGAGTGGTTTTGGGATTGGATCCGTGCTTTTTGGGGTTTTCTTTGGTTTTGGGGGTGATCCTGTTCTTGTTTGGGGTGTTTTTGACGTGTTTTGGGTTCTCCGTTGGGTTTCGTTGGGTTTTCCGTGGTCATCATGGTGGAAAAGTGTAAATTGTGGGTTTTGGAGAACATCAGGTAGGTTTATGAGGACTTTTGGGGCAGATTCATGGTTTTTAGGGTTTTCTTCTGTTTTTTCTGGTGATCCAGTGTGTTTTCAGCGTGTTTCTGACGTGTTTTGGGTTCTTCGTTGGGTTTCGTTGGGTTTTCCGTTGTCATCATGGTGGAAAAGTGTAAATTGTGGGTTTTGGAGAACATCAGGTAGATTTAGGGTGTTTTTGGGGTGGATCTATGGTTTTGGGGGATTTTGTTCCAGTTTTGGGGTGATCGAATTCATTTTTGGGGTGTTTCTGCCGTGTTTTGGGTTCTTCGTTGGGTTTCGTTGGGTTTTCCGTTGTCATCAATGTGGAAAAGTGTAAATTGTGGGTTTTGGAGAACTTCAGGTTGGTTTAGGGGGATTTTTGGTGTGGATCTATGGCTTTTGGGGTTTTCTTTCGTTGTTGGGGTTGAACCAGTTCTTTTTTGGGGTGTTTTTGATGTTTTTGGGTTCTTCGTTGGGTTTTGTTGGGTTCTCGTTGGTCGTTAAGCTAAATGGGAGTGGATTGTGGGTTTTGAAGAAGATCAGGTGAGTTTAGGGTGATTTTGGAGGGAAATGCATAGTTTTTTTTTTTTTTTTCTTCTGATCCAGTTCTTTTTTTGGGTGTTTTTGACGTGTTTTGGGGTTTCCGTTGCGTTTTGTTGAGTTCCTAATGGGTTTTATGGTGGTTGGGAGTGGACTTTGGGATTTGGAGAAGATCAGGTAGGTTTAAGGGTTTTCTTGGGGTTAAATCATGTATTTTCTTCTGATCCGGTTTGCTTTTGGGGTGTTTTTGAGGTGTTTTGGGGTTTCTGTTGCGTTTTGTTGAGTTCCTAATGGGTTTTATGGTGGTTGGGAGTGGACTTTGGGATTTGGAGAAGATCAGGTAGGTTTAGGGTGGTTTTGGGATTGGATCCATGCTTTTTGGGGATTTTCTTCCAGTTTTGGGGGTTATCCCGTTCTTTTTTGGGGTGTTTTTGACATGTTTTGATGTCTCTGTTGGGTTTTGTTGGGTTTTCTGTTGGCATCTTGGTGGAAAAGGGTAAATTGTGGGTTTTGGAGAACTTCAGGTAGGTTTAGGGGGACTTTTGGGGTGGATTCATGGTATTTGGGGTTTTCTTCTGTTTTTTGGGGTGATCCTGTTCTTTTTTGGGGTGTTTTTGACGTGTTTTGGGGTTGTCCGTTGGGTTTTGTTGGGTTCTCGTTGGTCATCATTGTGAAAAAGGGTAAATTGTGGGTTTTGGAGAACATCAGGTAGGCTTAGGGGGACTTTTGGGGTGGATCTATGGCATTTGGGTTTTTCTTCTGTTTTTTTTGGGGAGATCCTGATCTTTTTTGTTTTTGTTTTTTTTTTTTTTTGACACGTTTTTTGTCTCCATTGGGTTTCGTTGGGTTTTCCATGGTCATCATGGTGGAAAAGGGTAAATTTGTGGGTTTTGGAGAACATCAGGTAGGTTTAGGCTGGTTTTGGGATTGGATCTGTGCTTTTTGGGGATTTTCTTCCAGTTTATGGGTGATTCCTTTCTTTTTTGGGGTGTTTTTGACGTGTTTTGGTGTCTCCTTTTGGGTTTTCGTTTGGTTCATGTTGGTCATCATGGTGAAAATTGTAAATTTTTGGGGGGGGAATTTTCTTCCAGTTTTGGGGGTGATCCCGTTCTTTTTTGGGGTGTTTTTGACATGTTTTGGGGTCTCTGTTGGGTTTTGTTGGGTTGTTGTTTTTCATCATGTTGGAAAAGTTTAACTTGCGTGTTTTGGAGAACATCAGGTAGGTTTAGTGTGGTTTTGGGGTGGATCTATGTTTTTTGGGGATTTTCTTCCAGTTTTGGGGGTGATTCCGTTCTTGTTTGGGGTGTTTTTGACTTGTTTTGGGGTCTCCGTTGGGTTTTAGTTGGATTCTCGTTGGTCCTTAAGGGAAATGGGAGTGGATTGTGGGTTTTGAAGAAGATCAGGTGAGTTTAGGGTGGTTTTGCGGGGAAATTCATAGTGTTTGGTGTTTTTTCTTCTGATTCAGTTCTTTTTTGGGGTGTTTTTGAGGTGTTTTGGGGTTTCCGTTGGGTTTCGTTGAGTTCCTAATGGGTTTTATGGTGGTTGGGAGTGGACATTTGGATTTGGAGAACATCAGGTACGTTTAGAGTGGTTTTGGGATTGGATCCGTGCTTTTTGGGGTTTTCTTTGGTTTTGGGGGTGATCCTGTTCTTGTTTGGGGTGTTTTTGACGTGTTTTGGGTTCTCCGTTGGGTTTCGTTGGGTTTTCCGTGGTCATCATGGTGGAAAAGTGTAAATTGTGGGTTTTGGAGAACATCAGGTAGGTTTATGAGGACTTTTGGGGCAGATTCATGGTTTTTAGGGTTTTCTTCTGTTTTTTTCTAGTGATCCAGTGTGTTTTCGGCGTGTTTTTGACGTGTTTTGTGGTCTCCGTTGGGTTTCGTTGGGTTTTCCATGGTCATCAATGTGGAAAAGTGTAAATTGTGGGTTTTGGAGAACTTCAGGTTGGTTTAGGGGGATTTTTGGTGTGGATCTATGTCTTTTGGGGTTTTCTTTCGTTGTTGGGGTTGAACCAGTTCTTTTTTGGGGTGTTTTTGATGTTTTTGGGTTCTTCGTTGGGTTTTGTTGGGTTCTCGTTGGTCGTTAAGCTAAATGGGAGTGGATTGTGGGTTTTGAAGAAGATCAGGTGAGTTTAGGGTGATTTGGGAGGGAAATGCATAGTTTTGTTTTTTTTTTCTTCTGATCCAGTTCTTTTTTGGGGTGTTTTTGACGTGTTTTGGGGTTTCTGTTGCGTTTTGTTGAGTTCCTAATGGGTTTTATGGTGGGTGGGAGTGGATTTTGGGATTTGGAGAAGATCAGGTAGGTTTAAGGGTTTTCTTGGGGTTAAATCATGTATTTTCTTCTGATCCGGTTTGCTTTTGGGGTGTTTTTGAGGTGTTTTGGGGTTTCTGTTGCGTTTTGTTGAGTTCCTAATGGGTTTTATGGTGGTTGGGAGTGGACTTTGGGATTTGGAGAAGATCAGGTAGGTTTAAGGGTTTTCTTGGGGTTAAATCATGTATTTTCTTCTGATCCGGTTTGCTTTTGGGGTGTTTTTGAGGTGTTTTGGGGTTTCTGTTGCGTTTTGTTGAGTTCCTAATGGGTTTTATGGTGGTTGGGAGTGGACTTTGGGATTTGGAGAAGATCAGGTAGGTTTAGGGTGGTTTTGGGATTGGATCCATGCTTTTTGGGGATTTTCTTCCAGTTTTGGGGGTTATCCCGTTCTTTTTTGGGGTGTTTTTGACATGTTTTGATGTCTCTGTTGGGTTTTGTTGGGTTTTCTGTTGGCATCTTGGTGGAAAAGGGTAAATTGTGGGTTTTGGAGAACTTCAGGTAGGTTTAGGGGGACTTTTGGGGTGGATTCATGGTATTTGGGGTTTTCTTCTGTTTTTTGGGGTGATCCTGTTCTTTTTTGGGGTGTTTTTGAGGTGTTTTGGCGTTTCCGTTGCGTTTCGTTGAGTTCCTAATGGGTTTTCTGGTGGTTGGGAGTGGACTTTGGGATTTGGAGCACATCAGGTAGGTTTAGGGGGACTTTTGGAGTGGAACTATTGTATTTGGGGTTTGGTTCTGTCTTTTGGGGTGATGCAGTTCTTTCTTGGGGTGTTTTTGACGTGTTTTGTGGTCTCCGTTGGGTTTCGTTGGGTTTTCCGTTGTCATCATGGTGGAAAAGTGTAAATTGTGGGTTTTGGAGAACTTCAGGTTGGTTTAGGGGGATTTTTGGTGTGGATCTATGGCTTTTGGGGTTTTCTTTCGTTGTTGGGGTTGAACCAGTTCTTTTTTGGGGTGTTTTTGACGTTTTTGGGGTCTCCGTTGGGTTTTGTTGGGTTCTCGTTGGTCGTTAAGCTAAATGGGAGTGGATTGTGGGTTTTGAAGAAGATCAGGTGAGTTTAGGGTGATTTGGGAGGGAAATGCATAGTTTTGTTTTTTTTTTTCTTCTGATCCAGTTCTTTTTTGGGGTGTTTTTGACGTGTTTTGGGGTTTCCGTTGCGTTTTGTTGAGTTCCTAATGGGTTTTATGGTGGGTGGGAGTGGATTTTGGGATTTGGAGAAGATCAGGTAGGTTTAAGGTTTTTCTTGGGGTTAAATCACGTATTTTCTTCTGATCCGGTTTGCTTTTGGGGTGTTTTTGAGGTGTTTTGGGGTTTCTGTTGCGTTTTGTTGAGTTCCTAATGGGTTTTATGGTGGTTGGGAGTGGACTTTGGGATTTGGAGAAGATCAGGTAGGTTTAGGGTGGTTTTGGGATTGGATCCATGCTTTTTGGGGATTTTCTTCCAGTTTTGGGGGTTATCCCGTTCTTTTTTGGGGTGTTTTTGACATGTTTTGATGTCTCTGTTGGGTTTTGTTGGGTTTTCTGTTGGCATCTTGGTGGAAAAGGGTAAATTGTGGGTTTTGGAGAACTTCAGGTAGGTTTAGGGGGACTTTTGGGGTGGATTCATGGTATTTGGGGTTTTCTTCTGTTTTTTGGGGTGATCCTGTTCTTTTTTGGGGTGTTTTTGACGTGTTTTGGGGTTGTCCGTTGGGTTTTGTTGGGTTCTCGTTGGTCATCATTGTGAAAAAGGGTAAATTGTGGGTTTTGGAGAACATCAGGTAGGCTTAGGGGGACTTTTGGGGTGGATCTATGGCATTTGGGTTTTTCTTCTGTTTTGGGGGGAGATCCTGTTCTTTTTTGTTTTTGTTGTTTTTTTTTTTTTTTGACACGTTGTTTGTCTCCATTGGGTTTCGTTGGGTTTTCCATGGTCATCATGGTGGAAAAGGGTAAATTTGTGGGTTTTGGAGAACATCAGGTAGGTTTAGGCTGGTTTTGGGATTGGATCTGTGCTTTTTGGGGATTTTCTTCCAGTTTATGGGTGATTCCTTTCTTTTTTGGGGTGTTTTTGACGTGTTTTGGTGTCTCCTTTTGGGTTTTCGTTTGGTTCATGTTGGTCATCATGGTGAAAATTGTAAATTTTTTGGGGGGGAATTTTCTTCCAGTTTTGGGGGTGATCCCGTTCTTTTTTGGGGTGTTTTTGATATGTTTTGGGGTCTCTGTTGGGTTTTGTTGGGTTCTTGTTTTCCAACCTGTTGGAAAAGTTTAACTTGCGTGTTTTGGAGAACATCAGGTAGGTTTAGAGTCGTTTTGGGGTGGATCTATGTTTTTTGGGGATTTTCTTCCAGTTTTGGGGGTGATTCCGTTCTTGTTTGGGGTGTTTTTGACTTGTTTTGGGGTCTCCGTTGGGTTTTAGTTGGATTCTCGTTGGTCCTTAAGGGAAATGGGAGTGGATTGTGGGTTTTGAAGAAGATCAGGTGAGTTTAGGGTGGTTTTGCGGGGAAATTCATAGTTTTTGGTGTTTTTTCTTCTGATTCAGTTCTTTTTTGGGGTGTTTTTGAGGTGTTTTGGGGTTTCCGTTGGGTTTCGTTGAGTTCCTAATGGGTTTTATGGTGGTTGGGAGTGGACATTTGGATTTGGAGAACATCAGGTACGTTTAGAGTGGTTTTGGGATTGGATCCGTGCTTTTTGGGGTTTTCTTTGGTTTTGGGGGTGATCCTGTTCTTGTTTGGGGTGTTTTTGACGTGTTTTGGGTTCTCCGTTGGGTTTCGTTGGGTTTTCCGTGGTCATCATGGTGGAAAAGTGTAAATTGTGGGTTTTGGAGAACATCAGGTAGATTTAGGGTGTTTTTGGGGTGGATCTATGGTTTTGGGGGATTTTGTTCCAGTTTTGGGGTGATCGAATTCATTTTTGGGGTGTTTCTGATGTGTTTTGGGTTCTTCGTTGGGTTTCGTTGGGTTTTCCGTTGTCATCATGGTGGAAAAGTGTAAATTGTGGGTTTTGGAGAAAATCAGGTAGGTTTAGGGGGACTTTTGGGGTGGATTCATGATATATGGGGTTTTCTTCTGTTTTTTTTTTTTGGGGGGGGGGGTGATCCAATTCATTTTGGGGGTGTTTTTGACGTGTTTTGGGGTCTCCATTGGGTTTCGTTGCGTTTTCCGTGGTCATCATGGTGGAAAAGGGTAAATTGTTGGTTTTGGAGAACATCAGGTAGGTTTAGGTTGGTTTTGGGATTGGATCTATGGTTTTGGGGGATTTTCTTTTGTTTTTGGGGGTGATCCTGTTCTTTTTTGGGGTGTTTTTGACGTGTTTTGGGGTCTCCGTTGGTGTTCCTTGGGTTTTCCGTGGTCATGGTGGTGGAAAATTGTAAATTGTGTGTTTTGGAGAACTTCAGATAGGTTTAGGGGAATTTTGGGGTGGATTCATGGTATTTGGTCTTTTCTTCTGTTTTTTTTTTGGGTGATCCTGTTCTTTTTTGGGGTGTTTATGACGTGTTTTGGGGTCTCCGTTGGGTTTTAGTTGGGTTCTTGTTGGTCATCATGGTGAAAAAGTGTAAATTGTGGCTTTTGGAGAACATCAGGTAGGTTTAGGGGGACTTTTGGGGCAGAGTCATGTTTTTTGGTGTTTTCTTCTGTTTCTTGGGGTGGTCCCGTTCTTTTTTGGGAAATTTTTGAGGTGTTTGGGGGTCTCCGTTGGGTTTTGTTGTGTACTCGTTGGTCATCGTGGCGGAAAATGGTAAATTGTGGGTTTTGGAGAACATCAGGTAGGTTTAGGGGGACTTTTGGTGTGGATCTATGTCTTTTGGGGTTTTCTTTCGTTGTTGGGGTTGAACCAGTTCTTTTTTGGGGTGTTTTTGACGTTTTTGGGGTCTCCGTTGGGTTTTGTTGGGTTCTCGTTGGTCGTTAAGCTAAATGGGAGTGGATTGTGGGTTTTGAAGAAGATCAGGTGAGTTTAGGGTGATTTGGGAGGGAAATGCATAGTTTTGTTTTTTTTTTCTTCTGATCCAGTTCTTTTTTGGGGTGTTTTTGACGTGTTTTGGGGTTTCCGTTGCGTTTTGTTGAGTTCCTAATGGGTTTTATGGTGGGTGGGAGTGGATTTTGGGATTTGGAGAAGATCAGGTAGGTTTAAGGGTTTTCTAGGGGTTAAATCACGTATTTTCTTCTGATCCGGTTTGCTTTTGGGGTGTTTTTGAGGTGTTTTGGGGTTTCTGTTGCGTTTTGTTGAGTTCCTAATGGGTTTTATGGTGGTTGGGAGTGGACTTTGGGATTTGGAGAAGATCAGGTAGGTTTAGGGTGGTTTTGGGATTGGATCCATGCTTTTTGGGGATTTTCTTCCAGTTTTGGGGGTTATCCCGTTCTTTTTTGGGGTGTTTTTGACATGTTTTGATGTCTCTGTTGGGTTTTGTTGGGTTTTCTGTTGGCATCTTGGTGGAAAAGGGTAAATTGTGGGTTTTGGAGAACTTCAGGTAGGTTTAGGGGGACTTTTGGGGTGGATTCATGGTATTTGGGGTTTTCTTCTGTTTTTTGGGGTGATCCTGTTCTTTTTTGGGGTGTTTTTGACGTGTTTTGGGGTTGTCCGTTGGGTTTTGTTGGGTTCTTGTTTTTCATCATGTTGGAAAAGTTTAACTTGCGTGTTTTGGAGAACATCAGGTAGGTTTAGTGTCGTTTTGGGGTGGATCTATGTTTTTTGGGGATTTTCTTCCAGTTTTGGGGGTGATTCCGTTCTTGTTTGGGGTGTTTTTGACTTGTTTTGGGGTCTCCGTTGGGTTTTAGTTGGATTCTCGTTGGTCCTTAAGGGAAATGGGAGTGGATTGTGGGTTTTGAAGAAGATCAGGTGAGTTTAGGGTGGTTTTGCGGGGAAATTCATAGTTTTTGGTGTTTTTTCTTCTGATTCAGTTCTTTTTTTGGGGTGTTTTTGACGTGTTTTGGGGTCTCCGTTGGTTTTTGTTGGGTTCTTGTTGTTCATCATGGTGAAAACGGGTAAATTGTGGTTATTGGAGAACATCCGGTAGGTTTAGGGGGACTTTTGGGGTGGATCAACGGCTTTTAGGGTTTTCTTTCGGTTTTGGGGGTGATCCCGCTTTTTTTTTTTTGTGGTGTTTTTGACGTGTTTTGGGGTTTCCGTTGCGTTTTGTTGATTTCCTAATGTGTTTTAAGTTTGTTGGGAGTGGACTTTGGGATTTGGAGAACATCAGGTAGGTTTAGTGTGGTTTTGGGGTGGATCTATTTTTTTGGGTGCTTTCTTTCTTTTTTAGGGGTTATCCTGTTCTTGTTTGGGGTGTTTTTGACTTGTTTTGGGGTCTCCCTTGGGTTTTAGTTGGATTCTCGTTGGTCCTTAAGGGAAATGGGAGTGGATTGTGGGTTTTGAAGAAGATCAGGTGAGTTTAGGGTGGTTTTGCGGGGAAATTCATAGTTTTTGGTGTTTTTTCTTCTGATTCAGTTCTTTTTTGGGGTGTTTTTGACGTGTTTTGGGGTCTCCGTTGGTTTTTGTTGGGTTCTTGTTGTTCATCATGGTGAAAACGGGTAAATTGTGGTTATTGGAGAACATCCGGTAGGTTTAGGGGGACTTTTGGGGTGGATCAACGGCTTTTAGGGTTTTCTTTCGGTTTTGGGGGTGATCCCGCTTTTTTTTTTTGTGGTGTTTTTGACGTGTTTTGGGGTTTCCGTTGCGTTTTGTTGATTTCCTAATGTGTTTTAAGTTTGTTGGGAGTGGACTTTGGGATTTGGAGAACATCAGGTAGGTTTAGTGTGGTTTTGGGGTGGATCTATGTTTTTTTGGGGTTTTCTTTCTTTTTTAGGGGTTATCCTGTTCTTGTTTGGGGTGTTTTTGACTTGTTTTGGGGTCTCCGTTGGGTTTTAGTTGGATTCTCGTTGGTCCTTAAGGGAAATGGGAGTGGATTGTGGGTTTTGAAGAAGATCAGGTGAGTTTAGGGTGGTTTTGCGGGGAAATTCATAGTTTTTGGTGTTTTTTCTTCTGATTCAGTTCTTTTTTGGGGTGTTTTTGAGGTGTTTTGGGGTTTCCGTTGGGTTTCGTTGAGTTCCTAATGGGTTTTATGGTGGTTGGGAGTGGACATTTGGATTTGGAGAACATCAGGTACGTTTAGAGTGGTTTTGGGATTGGATCCGTGCTTTTTGGGGTTTTCTTTGGTTTTGGGGGTGATCCTGTTCTTGTTTGGGGTGTTTTGGACGTGTTTTGGGTTCTCCGTTGGGTTTCGTTGGGTTTTCCGTGGTCATCATGGTGGAAAAGTGTAAATTGTGGGTTTTGGAGAACATCAGGTAGGTTTATGAGGACTTTTGGGGCAGATTCATGGTTTTTAGGGTTTTCTTCTGTTTTTTCTAGTGATCCAGTGTGTTTTTGGCAAGTTTTTGACATGTTTTGGGGTCTCCGTTGGGTTTCGTTGGGTTTTCCGTTGTCATCATGGCGGAAAAGTGTAAATTGTGGGTTTTGGAGAACATCAGGTAGATTTAGGGTGTTTTTGGGGTGGATCTATGGTTTTGGGGGATTTTGTTCCAGTTTTGGGGTGATCGAATTCATTTTTGGGGTGTTTCTGACGTGTTTTGGGTTCTTCGTTGGGTTTCGTTGGGTTTTCCGTTGTCATCATGGTGGAAAAGTGTAAATTGTGGGTTTTGGAGAACATCAGGTAGGTTTAGGGGGACTTTTGGGGTGGATTCATGATATATGGGGTTTTCTTCTGTTTTTTTTTTTTTTTGGGGGGGGGGGTGATCCAATTCATTTTGGGGGTGTTTTTGACGTGTTTTGGGGTCTCCATTGGGTTTCGTTGCGTTTTCCGTGGTCATCATGGTGGAAAAGGGTAAATTGTTGGGTTTGGAGAACATCAGGTAGGTTTAGGTTGGTTTTGGGATTGGATCTATGGTTTTGGGGGATTTTCTTTTGTTTTTGGGGGTGATCCCTTTATTTTTGGGGTGTTTTTGACGTGTTTTGGGGTCTCCGTTGGTATTCCTTTGGTTTTCCGTGGTCATGGTGGTGGAAAATTTTAAATTGTGTGTTTTGGAGAACTTCAGGTAGGTTTAGGGGAATTTTGGGGTGGATTCATGGTATTTGGTCTTTTCTTCTGTTTTTTTTTGGGTGATCCTGTTCTTTTTTGGGGTGTTTATAAGGTGTTGTTTTGGGGTCTCCGTTGGGTTTTAGTTGGGTTCTTGTTGGTCATCATGGTGAAAAAGTGTAAATTGTGGCTTTTGGAGAACATCAGGTAGGTTTAGGGGGACTTTTGGGGCAGAGTCATGTTTTTTGGTGTTTTCTTCTGTTTCTTGGGGTGGTCCCGTTCTTTTTTGGGAAATTTTTGAGGTGTTTGGGGGTCTCCGTTGGGTTTTGTTGTGTACTCGTTGGTCGTCGTGGTGGAAAATGGTAAATTGTGGGTTTTGGAGAACATCAGGTATATTTAGGGTGGTTTTGGGATTGGATCTATGGTTTTGGGGGATTTTCTTTTGTTTTTGGGGGTGATCCCGTTCTTTTTTGGGGTGTTTTTGACTTCTTTTGGGGTCTCCGTTGGGTTTCGTTGGGTTTTCCATGGTCATCATGTTGGAAAATTGTAAATTGTGGGTTTTGGAGATCATCAGGTAGGTTTAGGGTGGTTTTGGGGTGGATCTATGATTTTGAAGGATTTTCTTCCAATTTTGGGGGTGATCCCTTTTTTTTTTTTTTTTTTTTTTTTTTTTTGACGTGTTTTGTGGTCTCCGTTGGGTTTCGTTGGGATTTCCATGGTCATCAATGTGGAAAAGTGTAAATTGTGGGTTTTGGAGAACTTCAGGTTGGTTTAGGGGGATTTTTGGTGTGGATCTATGTCTTTTGGGGTTTTCTTTTGTTGTTGGGGTTGAACCAGTTCTTTTTTGGGGTGTTTTTGACGTTTTTGGGGTCTCCGTTGGGTTTTGTTGGGTTCTCGTTGGTCGTTAAGCTAAATGGGAGTGGATTGTGGGTTTTGAAGAAGATCAGGTGAGTTTAGGGTGATTTGGGAGGGAAATGCATAGTTTTGTTTTTTTTTTCTTCTGATCCAGTTCTTTTTTGGGGTGTTTTTGACGTGTTTTGGGGTTTCTGTTGCGTTTTGTTGAGTTCCTAATGGGTTTTATGGTGGGTGGGAGTGGATTTTGGGATTTGGAGAAGATCAGGTAGGTTTAAGGGTTTTCTTGGGGTTAAATCACGTATTTTCTTCTGATCCGGTTTGCTTTTGGGGTGTTTTTGAGGTGTTTTGGGGTTTCTGTTGCGTTTTGTTGAGTTCCTAATGGGTTTTATGGTGGTTGGGAGTGGACTTTGGGATTTGGAGAAGATCAGGTAGGTTTAGGGTGGTTTTGGGATTGGATCCATGCTTTTTGGGGATTTTCTTCCAGTTTTGGGGGTTATCCCGTTCTTTTTTGGGGTGTTTTTGACATGTTTTGATGTCTCTGTTGGGTTTTGTTGGGTTTTCTGTTGGCATCTTGGTGGAAAAGGGTAAATTGTGGGTTTTGGAGAACTTCAGGTAGGTTTAGGGGGACTTTTGGGGTGGATTCATGGTATTTGGGGTTTTCTTCTGTTTTTTGGGGTGATCCTGTTCTTTTTTGGGGTGTTTTTGACGTGTTTTGGGGTTGTCCGTTGGGTTTTGTTGGGTTCTCGTTGGTCATCATTGTGAAAAAGGGTAAATTGTGGGTTTTGGAGAACATCAGGTAGGCTTAGGGGGACTTTTGGGGTGGATCTATGGCATTTGGGTTTTTCTTCTGTTTTTGGGGGAGATCCTGTTCTTTTTTGTTTTTGTTGTTTTTTTTTTTTTTGACACGTTGTTTGTCTCCATTGGGTTTCGTTGGGTTTTCCATGGTCATCATGGTGGAAAAGGGTAAATTTGTGGGTTTTGGAGAACATCAGGTAGGTTTAGGCTGGTTTTGGGATTGGATCTGTGCTTTTTGGGGATTTTCTTCCAGTTTATGGGTGATTCCTTTCTTTTTTGGGGTGTTTTTGACGTGTTTTGGTGTCTCCTTTTGGGTTTTCGTTTGGTTCATGTTGGTCATCATGGTGAAAATTGTAAATTTTTTGGGGGGGAATTTTCTTCCAGTTTTGGGGGTGATCCCGTTCTTTTTTGGGGTGTTTTTGATATGTTTTGGGGTCTCTGTTGGGTTTTGTTGGGTTCTTGTTTTCCATCCTGTTGGAAAAGTTTAACTTGCGTGTTTTGGAGAACATCAGGTAGGTTTAGTGTCGTTTTGGGTTGGATCTATGTTTTTTGGGGATTTTCTTCCAGTTTTGGGGGTGATTCCGTTCTTGTTTGGGGTGTTTTTGACTTGTTTTGGGGTCTCCGTTGGGTTTTAGTTGGATTCTCGTTGGTCCTTAAGGGAAATGGGAGTGGATTGTGGGTTTTGAAGAAGATCAGGTGAGTTTAGGGTGGTTTTGCGGGGAAATTCATAGTTTTTGGTGTTTTTTCTTCTGATTCAGTTCTTTTTTGGGGTGTTTTTGAGGTGTTTTGGGGTTTCCGTTGGGTTTCGTTGAGTTCCTAATGGGTTTTATGGTGGTTGGGAGTGGACATTTGGATTTGGAGAACATCAGGTACGTTTAGAGTGGTTTTGGGATTGGATCCGTGCTTTTTGGGGTTTTCTTTGGTTTTGGGGGTGATCCTGTTCTTGTTTGGGGTGTTTTTGACGTGTTTTGGGTTCTCCGTTGGGTTTCGTTGGGTTTTCCGTGGTCATCATGGTGGAAAAGTGTAAATTGTGGGTTTTGGAGAACATCAGGTAGATTTAGGGTGTTTTTGGGGTGGATCTATGGTTTTGGGGGATTTTGTTCCAGTTTTGGGGTGATCGAATTCATTTTTGGGGTGTTTCTGACGTGTTTTGGGTTCTTCGTTGGGTTTCGTTGGGTTTTCCGTTGTCATCATGGTGGAAAAGTGTAAATTGTGGGTTTTGGAGAAAATCAGGTAGGTTTAGGGGGACTTTTGGGGTGGATTCATGATATATGGGGTTTTCTTCTGTTTTTTTTTTTTGGGGGGGGGGGTGATCCAATTCATTTTGGGGGTGTTTTTGACGTGTTTTGGGGTCTCCATTGGGTTTCGTTGCGTTTTCCGTGGTCATCATGGTGGAAAAGGGTAAATTGTTGGTTTTGGAGAACATCAGGTAGGTTTAGGTTGGTTTTGGGATTGGATCTATGGTTTTGGGGGATTTTCTTTTGTTTTTGGGGGTGATCCCGTTCTTTTTTGGGGTGTTTTTGACGTGTTTTGGGGTCTCCGTTGGTGTTCCTTGGGTTTTCCGTGGTCATGGTGGTGGAAAATTGTAAATTGTGTGTTTTGGAGAACTTCAGATAGGTTTAGGGGAATTTTGGGGTGGATTCATGGTATTTGGTCTTTTCTTCTGTTTTTTTTTTGGGTGATCCTGTTCTTTTTTGGGGTGTTTATGACGTGTTTTGGGGTCTCCGTTGGGTTTTAGTTGGGTTCTTGTTGGTCATCATGGTGAAAAAGTGTAAATTGTGGCTTTTGGAGAACATCAGGTAGGTTTAGGGGGACTTTTGGGGCAGAGTCATGTTTTTTGGTGTTTTCTTCTGTTTCTTGGGGTGGTCCCGTTCTTTTTTGGGAAATTTTTGAGGTGTTTGGGGGTCTCCGTTGGGTTTTGTTGTGTACTCGTTGGTCATCGTGGCGGAAAATGGTAAATTGTGGGTTTTGGAGAACATCAGGTAGGTTTAGGGGGACTTTTGGTGTGGATCTATGTCTTTTGGGGTTTTCTTTCGTTGTTGGGGTTGAACCAGTTCTTTTTTGGGGTGTTTTTGACTTCTTTTGGGGTCTCCGTTGGGTTTTGTTGGGTTCTCGTTGGTCGTTAAGCTAAATGGGAGTGGATTGTGGGTTTTGAAGAAGATCAGGTGAGTTTAGGGTGATTTGGGAGGGAAATGCATAGTTTTGTTTTTTTTTCTTCTGATCCAGTTCTTTTTTGGGGTGTTTTTGACGTGTTTTGGGGTTTCCGTTGCGTTTTGTTGAGTTCCTAATGGGTTTTATGGTGGGTGGGAGTGGATTTTGGGATTTGGAGAAGATCAGGTAGGTTTAAGGGTTTTCTAGGGGTTAAATCACGTATTTTCTTCTGATCCGGTTTGCTTTTGGGGTGTTTTTGAGGTGTTTTGGGGTTTCTGTTGCGTTTTGTTGAGTTCCTAATGGGTTTTATGGTGGTTGGGAGTGGACTTTGGGATTTGGAGAAGATCAGGTAGGTTTAGGGTGGTTTTGGGATTGGATCCATGCTTTTTGGGGATTTTCTTCCAGTTTTGGGGGTTATCCCGTTCTTTTTTGGGGTGTTTTTGACATGTTTTGATGTCTCTGTTGGGTTTTGTTGGGTTTTCTGTTGGCATCTTGGTGGAAAAGGGTAAATTGTGGGTTTTGGAGAACTTCAGGTAGGTTTAGGGGGACTTTTGGGGTGGATTCATGGTATTTGGGGTTTTCTTCTGTTTTTTGGGGTGATCCTGTTCTTTTTTGGGGTGTTTTTGACGTGTTTTGGGGTTGTCCGTTGGGTTTTGTTGGGTTCTTGTTTTTCATCATGTTGGAAAAGTTTAACTTGCGTGTTTTGGAGAACATCAGGTAGGTTTAGTGTCGTTTTGGGGTGGATCTATGTTTTTTGGGGATTTTCTTCCAGTTTTGGGGGTGATTCCGTTCTTGTTTGGGGTGTTTTTGACTTGTTTTGGGGTCTCCGTTGGGTTTTAGTTGGATTCTCGTTGGTCCTTAAGGGAAATGGGAGTGGATTGTGGGTTTTGAAGAAGATCAGGTGAGTTTAGGGTGGTTTTGCGGGGGAATTCATAGTTTTTGGTGTTTTTTCTTCTGATTCAGTTCTTTTTTTGGGGTGTTTTTGACGTGTTTTGGGGTCTCCGTTGGTTTTTGTTGGGTTCTTGTTGTTCATCATGGTGAAAACGGGTAAATTGTGGTTATTGGAGAACATCCGGTAGGTTTAGGGGGACTTTTGGGGTGGATCAACGGCTTTTAGGGTTTTCTTTCGGTTTTGGGGTTGATCCCGCTTTTTTTTTTTTGTGGTGTTTTTGACGTGTTTTGGGGTTTCCGTTGCGTTTTGTTGATTTCCTAATGTGTTTTAAGTTTGTTGGGAGTGGACTTTGGGATTTGGAGAACATCAGGTAGGTTTAGTGTGGTTTTGGGGTGGATCTATTTTTTGGGGGGCTTTCTTTCTTTTTTAGGGGTTATCCTGTTCTTGTTTGGGGTGTTTTTGACTTGTTTTGGGGTCTCCGTTGGGTTTTAGTTGGATTCTCGTTGGTCCTTAAGGGAAATGGGAGTGGATTGTGGGTTTTGAAGAAGATCAGGTGAGTTTAGGGTGGTTTTGCGGGGAAATTCATAGTTTTTGGTGTTTTTTCTTCTGATTCAGTTCTTTTTTGGGGTGTTTTTGAGGTGTTTTGGGGTTTCCGTTGGGTTTCGTTGAGTTCCTAATGGGTTTTATGGTGGTTGGGAGTGGACATTTGGATTTGGAGAACATCAGGTACGTTTAGAGTGGTTTTGGGATTGGATCCGTGCTTTTTGGGGTTTTCTTTGGTTTTGGGGGTGATCCTGTTCTTGTTTGGGGTGTTTTGGACGTGTTTTGGGTTCTCCGTTGGGTTTCGTTGGGTTTTCCGTGGTCATCATGGTGGAAAAGTGTAAATTGTGGGTTTTGGAGAACATCAGGTAGATTTAGGGTGTTTTGGGGGTGGATCTATGGTTTTGGGGGATTTTGTTCCAGTTTTGGGGTGATCGAATTCATTTTTGGGGTGTTTCTGACATGTTTTGGGTTCTTCGTTGGGTTTCGTTGGGTTTTCCGTTGTCATCATGGTGGAAAAGTGTAAATTGTGGGTTTTGGAGAAAATCAGGTAGGTTTAGGGGGACTTTTGGGGTGGATTCATGATATATGGGGTTTTCTTCTGTTTTTTTTTTTTTTTGGGGGGGGGGTGATCCAATTCATTTTGGGGGTGTTTTTGACGTGTTTTGGGGTCTCCATTGGGTTTCGTTGCGTTTTCCGTGGTCATCATGGTGGAAAAGGGTAAATTGTTGGTTTTGGAGAACATCAGGTAGGTTTAGGTTGGTTTTGGGATTGGATCTATGGTTTTGGGGGATTTTCTTTTGTTTTTGGGGGTGATCCCGTTCTTTTTTGGGGTGTTTTTGACGTGTTTTGGGGTCTCCGTTGGTGTTCCTTGGGTTTTCCGTGGTCATGGTGGTGGAAAATTGTAAATTGTGTGTTTTGGAGAACTTCAGATAGGTTTAGGGGAATTTTGGGGTGGATTCATGGTATTTGGTCTTTTCTTCTGTTTTTTTTTGGGTGATCCTGTTCTTTTTTGGGGTGTTTATGACGTGTTTTGGGGTCTCCGTTGGGTTTTAGTTGGGTTCTTGTTGGTCATCATGGTGAAAAAGTGTAAATTGTGGCTTTTGGAGAACATCAGGTAGGTTTAGGGGGACTTTTGGGGCAGAGTCATGTTTTTTGGTGTTTTCTTCTGTTTCTTGGGGTGGTCCCGTTCTTTTTTGGGAAATTTTTGAGGTGTTTGGGGGTCTCCGTTGGGTTTTGTTGTGTACTCGTTGGTCATCGTGGCGGAAAATGGTAAATTGTGGGTTTTGGAGAACATCAGGTAGGTTTAGGGGGACTTTTGGTGTGGATCTATGTCTTTTGGGGTTTTCTTTCGTTGTTGGGGTTGAACCAGTTCTTTTTTGGGGTGTTTTTGACGTTTTTGGGGTCTCCGTTGGGTTTTGTTGGGTTCTCGTTGGTCGTTAAGCTAAATGGGAGTGGATTGTGGGTTTTGAAGAAGATCAGGTGAGTTTAGGGTGATTTGGGAGGGAAATGCATAGTTTTGTTTTTTTTTTCTTCTGATCCAGTTCTTTTTTGGGGTGTTTTTGACGTGTTTTGGGGTTTCCGTTGCGTTTTGTTGAGTTCCTAATGGGTTTTATGGTGGGTGGGAGTGGATTTTGGGATTTGGAGAAGATCAGGTAGGTTTAAGGGTTTTCTTGGGGTTAAATCACGTATTTTCTTCTGATCCGGTTTGCTTTTGGGGTGTTTTTGAGGTGTTTTGGGGTTTCTGTTGCGTTTTGTTGAGTTCCTAATGGGTTTTATGGTGGTTGGGAGTGGACTTTGGGATTTGGAGAAGATCAGGTAGGTTTAGGGTGGTTTTGGGATTGGATCCATGCTTTTTGGGGATTTTCTTCCAGTTTTGGGGGTTATCCCGTTCTTTTTTGGGGTGTTTTTGACATGTTTTGATGTCTCTGTTGGGTTTTGTTGGGTTTTCTGTTGGCATCTTGGTGGAAAAGGGTAAATTGTGGGTTTTGGAGAACTTCAGGTAGGTTTAGGGGGACTTTTGGGGTGGATTCATGGTATTTGGGGTTTTCTTCTGTTTTTTGGGGTGATCCTGTTCTTTTTTGGGGTGTTTTTGACGTGTTTTGGGGTTGTCCGTTGGGTTTTGTTGGGTTCTCGTTGGTCATCATTGTGAAAAAGGGTAAATTGTGGGTTTTGGAGAACATCAGGTAGGCTTAGGGGGACTTTTGGGGTGGATCTATGGCATTTGGGTTTTTCTTCTGTTTTTTGGGGAGATCCTGTTCTTTTTTGTTTTTGTTTTTTTTTTTTTTTGACACGTTTTTTGTCTCCATTGGGTTTCGTTGGGTTTTCCATGGTCATCATGGTGGAAAAGGGTAAATTTGTGGGTTTTGGAGAACATCAGGTAGGTTTAGGCTGGTTTTGGGATTGGATCTGTGCTTTTTGGGGATTTTCTTCCAGTTTATGGGTGATCCCTTTCTTTTTTGGGGTGTTTTTGACGTGTTTTGGGGTCTCTGTTGGGTTTTGTTGGGTTCTTGTTTTTCATCATGTTGGAAAATTTTAACTTGCGTGTTTTGGAGAACATCAGGTAGGTTTAGTGTCGTTTTGGGGTGGGTCTATGTTTTTTGGGGATTTTCTTCCAGTTTTGGGGGTGATTCCGTTCTTGTTTGGGGTGTTTTTGACTTGTTTTGGGGTCTCCGTTGGGTTTTAGTTGGATTCTCGTTGGTCCTTAAGGGAAATGGGAGTGGATTGTGGGTTTTGAAGAAGATCAGGTGAGTTTAGGGTGGTTTTGCGGGGAAATTCATAGTTTTTGGTGTTTTTTCTTCTGATTCAGTTCTTTTTTGGGGTGTTTTTGACGTGTTTTGGGGTCTCCGTTGGTTTTTGTTGGGTTCTTGTTGTTCATCATGGTGAAAACGGGTAAATTGTGGGTATTAGAGAACATCAGGTAGGTTTAGGGGGACTTTTGGGGTGGATCAACGGCTTTTAGGGTTTTCTTTCGGTTTTGGGGGTGATCCCGCTTTTTTTTTTTGTGGTGTTTTTGACGTGTTTTGGGGTTTCCGTTGCGTTTTGTTGATTTCCTAATGTGTTTTAAGTTTGTTGGGAGTGGACTTTGGGATTTGGAGAACATCAGGTAGGTTTAGTGTGGTTTTGGGGTGGATCTATTTTTTTGGGGGTTTTCTTTCTTTTTTAGGGGTTATCCTGTTCTTGTTTGGGGTGTTTTTGACTTGTTTTGGGGTCTCCGTTGGGTTTTAGTTGGATTCTCGTTGGTCCTTAAGGGAAATGGGAGTGGATTGTGGGTTTTGAAGAAGATCAGGTGAGTTTAGGGTGGTTTTGCGGGGAAATTCATAGTTTTTGGTGTTTTTTCTTCTGATTCAGTTCTTTTTTGGGGTGTTTTTGAGGTGTTTTGGGGTTTCCGTTGGGTTTCGTTGAGTTCCTAATGGGTTTTATGGTGGTTGGGAGTGGACATTTGGATTTGGAGAACATCAGGTACGTTTAGAGTGGTTTGGGGATTGGATCCGTGCTTTTTGGGGTTTTCTTTGGTTTTGGGGGTGATCCTGTTCTTGTTTGGGGTGTTTTGGACGTGTTTTGGGTTCTCCGTTGGGTTTCGTTGGGTTTTCCGTGGTCATCATGGTGGAAAAGTGTAAATTGTGGGTTTTGGAGAACATCAGGTAGATTTAGGGTGTTTTTGGGGTGGATCTATGGTTTTGGGGGATTTTGTTCCAGTTTTGGGGTGATCGAATTCATTTTTGGGGTGTTTCTGACATGTTTTGGGTTCTTCGTTGGGTTTCGTTGGGTTTTCCGTTGTCATCATGGTGGAAAAGTGTAAATTGTGGGTTTTGGAGAAAATCAGGTAGGTTTAGGGGGACTTTTGGGGTGGATTCATGATATATGGGGTTTTCTTCTGTTTTTTTTTTTTTTTGGGGGGGGGTGATCCAATTCATTTTGGGGGTGTTTTTGACGTGTTTTGGGGTCTCCATTGGGTTTCGTTGCGTTTTCCGTGGTCATCATGGTGGAAAAGGGTAAATTGTTGGTTTTGGAGAACATCAGGTAGGTTTAGGTTGGTTTTGGGATTGGATCTATGGTTTTGGGGGATTTTCTTTTGTTTTTGGGGGTGATCCCGTTCTTTTTTGGGGTGTTTTTGACGTGTTTTGGGGTCTCCGTTGGTGTTCCTTGGGTTTTCCGTGGTCATGGTGGTGGAAAATTGTAAATTGTGTGTTTTGGAGAACTTCAGATAGGTTTAGGGGAATTTTGGGGTGGATTCATGGTATTTGGTCTTTTCTTCTGTTTTTTTTTGGGTGATCCTGTTCTTTTTTGGGGTGTTTATGACGTGTTTTGGGGTCTCCGTTGGGTTTTAGTTGGGTTCTTGTTGGTCATCATGGTGAAAAAGTGTAAATTGTGGCTTTTGGAGAACATCAGGTAGGTTTAGGGGGACTTTTGGGGCAGAGTCATGTTTTTTGGTGTTTTCTTCTGTTTCTTGGGGTGGTCCCGTTCTTTTTTGGGAAATTTTTGAGGTGTTTGGGGGTCTCCGTTGGGTTTTGTTGTGTACTCGTTGGTCATCGTGGCGGAAAATGGTAAATTGTGGGTTTTGGAGAACATCAGGTAGGTTTAGGGGGACTTTTGGTGTGGATCTATGTCTTTTGGGGTTTTCTTTCGTTGTTGGGGTTGAACCAGTTCTTTTTTGGGGTGTTTTTGACGTTTTTGGGGTCTCCGTTGGGTTTTGTTGGGTTCTCGTTGGTCGTTAAGCTAAATGGGAGTGGATTGTGGGTTTTGAAGAAGATCAGGTGAGTTTAGGGTGATTTGGGAGGGAAATGCATAGTTTTGTTTTTTTTTTCTTCTGATCCAGTTCTTTTTTGGGGTGTTTTTGACGTGTTTTGGGGTTTCCGTTGCGTTTTGTTGAGTTCCTAATGGGTTTTATGGTGGGTGGGAGTGGATTTTGGGATTTGGAGAAGATCAGGTAGGTTTAAGGGTTTTCTTGGGGTTAAATCACGTATTTTCTTCTGATCCGGTTTGCTTTTGGGGTGTTTTTGAGGTGTTTTGGGGTTTCTGTTGCGTTTTGTTGAGTTCCTAATGGGTTTTATGGTGGTTGGGAGTGGACTTTGGGATTTGGAGAAGATCAGGTAGGTTTAGGGTGGTTTTGGGATTGGATCCATGCTTTTTGGGGATTTTCTTCCAGTTTGGGGGGTTATCCCGTTCTTTTTTGGGGTGTTTTTGACATGTTTTGATGTCTCTGTTGGGTTTTGTTGGGTTTTCTGTTGGCATCTTGGTGGAAAAGGGTAAATTGTGGGTTTTGGAGAACTTCAGGTAGGTTTAGGGGGACTTTTGGGGTGGATTCATGGTATTTGGGGTTTTCTTCTGTTTTTTGGGGTGATCCTGTTCTTTTTTGGGGTGTTTTTGACGTGTTTTGGGGTTGTCCGTTGGGTTTTGTTGGGTTCTCGTTGGTCATCATTGTGAAAAAGGGTAAATTGTGGGTTTTGGAGAACATCAGGTAGGCTTAGGGGGACTTTTGGGGTGGATCTATGGCATTTGGGTTTTTCTTCTGTTTTTTGGGGAGATCCTGTTCTTTTTTGTTTTTGTTTTTGTTTTTTTTGACACGTTTTTTGTCTCCATTGGGTTTCGTTGGGTTTTCCATGGTCATCATGGTGGAAAAGGGTAAATTTGTGGGTTTTGGAGAACATCAGGTAGGTTTAGGCTGGTTTTGGGATTGGATCTGTGCTTTTTGGGGATTTTCTTCCAGTTTATGGGTGATCCCTTTCTTTTTTGGGGTGTTTTTGACGTGTTTTGGTGTCTCCTTTTGGGTTTTGTTGGGTTCTTGTTTTTCATCATGTTGGAAAATTTTAACTTGCGTGTTTTGGAGAACATCAGGTAGGTTTAGTGTCGTTTTGGGGTGGGTCTATGTTTTTTGGGGATTTTCTTCCAGTTTTGGGGGTGATTCCGTTCTTGTTTGGGGTGTTTTTGACTTGTTTTGGGGTCTCCGTTGGGTTTTAGTTGGATTCTCGTTGGTCCTTAAGGGAAATGGGAGTGGATTGTGGGTTTTGAAGAAGATCAGGTGAGTTTAGGGTGGTTTTGCGGGGAAATTCATAGTTTTTGGTGTTTTTTCTTCTGATTCAGTTCTTTTTTGGGGTGTTTTTGACGTGTTTTGGGGTCTCCGTTGGTTTTTGTTGGGTTCTTGTTGTTCATCATGGTGAAAACGGGTAAATTGTGGGTATTAGAGAACATCAGGTAGGTTTAGGGGGACTTTTGGGGTGGATCAACGGCTTTTAGGGTTTTCTTTCGGTTTTGGGGGTGATCCCGCTTTTTTTTTTTGTGGTGTTTTTGACGTGTTTTGGGGTTTCCGTTGCGTTTTGTTGATTTCCTAATGTGTTTTAAGTTTGTTGGGAGTGGACTTTGGGATTTGGAGAACATCAGGTAGGTTTAGTGTGGTTTTGGGGTGGATCTATTTTTTTGGGGGTTTTCTTTCTTTTTTAGGGGTTATCCTGTTCTTGTTTGGGGTGTTTTTGACTTGTTTTGGGGTCTCCGTTGGGTTTTAGTTGGATTCTCGTTGGTCCTTAAGGGAAATGGGAGTGGATTGTGGGTTTTGAAGAAGATCAGGTGAGTTTAGGGTGGTTTTGCGGGGAAATTCATAGTTTTTGGTGTTTTTTCTTCTGATTCAGTTCTTTTTTGGGGTGTTTTTGACGTGTTTTGGGGTTTCCGTTGGGTTTCGTTGAGTTCCTAATGGGTTTTATGGTGGTTGGGAGTGGACATTTGGATTTGGAGAACATCAGGTACGTTTAGAGTGGTTTGGGGATTGGATCCGTGCTTTTTGGGGTTTTCTTTGGTTTTGGGGGTGATCCTGTTCTTGTTTGGGGTGTTTTTGACGTGTTTTGGGTTCTCCGTTGGGTTTCGTTGGGTTTTCCGTGGTCATCATGGTGGAAAAGTGTAAATTGTGGGTTTTGGAGAACATCAGGTAGATTTAGGGTGTTTTTGGGGTGGATCTATGGTTTTGGGGGATTTTGTTCCAGTTTTGGGGTGATCGAATTCATTTTTGGGGTGTTTCTGACGTGTTTTGGGTTCTTCGTTGGGTTTCGTTGGGTTTTCCGTTGTCATCATGGTGGAAAAGTGTAAATTGTGGGTTTTGGAGAAAATCAGGTAGGTTTAGGGGGACTTTTGGGGTGGATTCATGATATATGGGGTTTTCTTCTGTTTTTTTTTTTTTGGGGGGGGGGGTGATCCAATTCATTTTGGGGGTGTTTTTGACGTGTTTTGGGGTCTCCATTGGGTTTCGTTGCGTTTTCCGTGGTCATCATGGTGGAAAAGGGTAAATTGTTGGTTTTGGAGAACATCAGGTAGGTTTAGGTTGGTTTTGGGATTGGATCTATGGTTTTGGGGGATTTTCTTTTGTTTTTGGGGGTGATCCCGTTCTTTTTTGGGGTGTTTTTGACGTGTTTTGGGGTCTCCGTTGGTGTTCCTTGGGTTTTCCGTGGTCATGGTGGTGGAAAATTGTAAATTGTGTGTTTTGGAGAACTTCAGATAGGTTTAGGGGAATTTTGGGGTGGATTCATGGTATTTGGTCTTTTCTTCTGTTTTTTTTTGGGTGATCCTGTTCTTTTTTGGGGTGTTTATGACATGTTTTGGGGTCTCCGTTGGGTTTTAGTTGGGTTCTTGTTGGTCATCATGGTGAAAAAGTGTAAATTGTGGCTTTTGGAGAACATCAGGTAGGTTTAGGGGGACTTTTGGGGCAGAGTCATGTTTTTTGGTGTTTTCTTCTGTTTCTTGGGGTGGTCCCATTCTTTTTTGGGAAATTTTTGAGGTGTTTGGGGGTCTCCGTTGGGTTTTGTTGTGTACTCGTTGGTCATCGTGGCGGAAAATGGTAAATTGTGGGTTTTGGAGAACATCAGGTAGGTTTAGGGGGACTTTTGGTGTAGATCTATGTCTTTTGGGGTTTTCTTTCGTTGTTGGGGTTGAACCAGTTCTTTTTTGGGGTGTTTTTGACGTTTTTGGGGTCTCCGTTGGGTTTTGTTGGGTTCTCGTTGGTCGTTAAGCTAAATGGGAGTGGATTGTGGGTTTTGAAGAAGATCAGGTGAGTTTAGGGTGATTTGGGAGGGAAATGCATAGTTTTGTTTTTTTTTTTCTTCTGATCCAGTTCTTTTTTGGGGTGTTTTTGACGTGTTTTGGGGTTTCCGTTGCGTTTTGTTGAGTTCCTAATGGGTTTTATGGTGGGTGGGAGTGGATTTTGGGATTTGGAGAAGATCAGGTAGGTTTAAGGGTTTTCTAGGGGTTAAATCACGTATTTTCTTCTGATCCGGTTTGCTTTTGGGGTGTTTTTGAGGTGTTTTGGGGTTTCTGTTGCGTTTTGTTGAGTTCCTAATGGGTTTTATGGTGGTTGGGAGTGGACTTTGGGATTTGGAGAAGATCAGGTAGGTTTAGAGTGGTTTTGGGATTGGATCCATGCTTTTTGGGGATTTTCTTCCAGTTTTGGGGGTTATCCCGTTCTTTTTTGGGGTGTTTTTGACATGTTTTGATGTCTCTGTTGGGTTTTGTTGGGTTTTCTGTTGGCATCTTGGTGGAAAAGGGTAAATTGTGGGTTTTGGAGAACTTCAGGTAGGTTTAGGGGGACTTTTGGGGTGGATTCATGGTATTTGGGGTTTTCTTCTGTTTTTTGGGGTGATCCTGTTCTTTTTTGGGGTGTTTTTGACGTGTTTTGGGGTTGTCCGTTGGGTTTTGTTGGGTTCTCGTTGGTCATCATTGTGAAAAAGGGTAAATTGTGGGTTTTGGAGAACATCAGGTAGGCTTAGGGGGACTTTTGGGGTGGATCTATGGCATTTGGGTTTTTCTTCTGTTTTTTGGGGAGATCCTGTTTTTTTTTGTTTTTGGTTTTTTTTTTTTTTGACACGTTTTTTGTCTCCATTGGGTTTCGTTGGGTTTTCCATGGTCATCATGGTGGAAAAGGGTAAATTTGTGGGTTTTGGAGAACATCAGGTAGGTTTAGGCTGGTTTTGGGATTGGATCTGTGCTTTTTGGGGATTTTCTTCCAGTTCATGGGTGATTCCTTTCTTTTTTGGGGTGTTTTTGACGTGTTTTGGTGTCTCCTTTTGGGTTTTCGTTTGGTTCATGTTGGTCATCATGGTGAAAATTGTAAATTTTTGGGGGGGGAATTTTCTTCCAGTTTTGGGGGTGATCCCGTTCTTTTTTGGGGTGTTTTTGACATGTTTTGGGGTCTCTGTTGGGTTTTGTTGGGTTCTTGTTTTTCATCATGTTGGAAAAGTTTAACTTGCGTGTTTTGGAGAACATCAGGTAGGTTTAGTGTGGTTTTGGGGTGGATCTATGTTTTTTGGGGATTTTCTTCCAGTTTTGGGGGTGATTCCGTTCTTGTTTGGGGTGTTTTTGACTTGTTTTGGGGTCTCCGTTGGGTTTTAGTTGGATTCTCGTTGGTCCTTAAGGGAAATGGGAGTGGATTGTGGGTTTTGAAGAAGATCAGGTGAGTTTAGGGTGGTTTTGCGGGGAAATTCATAGTTTTTGGTGTTTTTTCTTCTGATTCAGTTCTTTTTTGGGGTGTTTTTGACGTGTTTTGGGGTTTCCGTTGGGTTTCGTTGAGTTCCTAATGGGTTTTATGGTGGTTGGGAGTGGACATTTGGATTTGGAGAACATCAGGTACGTTTAGAGTGGTTTGGGGATTGGATCCGTGCTTTTTGGGGTTTTCTTTGGTTTTGGGGGTGATCCTGTTCTTGTTTGGGGTGTTTTTGACGTGTTTTGGGTTCTCCGTTGGGTTTCGTTGGGTTTTCCGTGGTCATCATGGTGGAAAAGTGTAAATTGTGGGTTTTGGAGAACATCAGGTAGGTTTATGAGGACTTTTGGGGCAGATTCATGGTTTTTAGGGTTTTCTTCTGTTTTTTCTAGTGATCCAGTGTGTTTTCGGCGTGTTTTTGACGTGTTTTGTGGTCTCCGTTGGGTTTCGTTGGGTTTTCCATGGTCATCAATGTGGAAAAGTGTAAATTGTGGGTTTTGGAGAACTTCAGGTTGGTTTAGGGGGATTTTTGGTGTGGATCTATGTCTTTTGGGGTTTTCTTTCGTTGTTGGGGTTGAACCAGTTCTTTTTTGGGGTGTTTTTGATGTTTTTGGGTTCTTCGTTGGGTTTTGTTGGGTTCTCGTTGGTCGTTAAGCTAAATGGG
Organism: Aythya ferina; assembly: GCF_964211825.1. Taxonomy (NCBI): domain Eukaryota; kingdom Metazoa; phylum Chordata; class Aves; order Anseriformes; family Anatidae; genus Aythya; species Aythya ferina. The sequence continues at coordinate 367,036 of NW_028181400.1, read as the reverse complement.
AGTGGATTGTGGGTTTTGAAGAAGATCAGGTGAGTTTAGGGTGATTTGGGAGGGAAATGCATAGTTTTGTTTTTTTTTTTTCTTCTGATCCAGTTCTTTTTTGGGGTGTTTTTGACGTGTTTTGGGGTTTCTGTTGCGTTTTGTTGAGTTCCTAATGGGTTTTATGGTGGGTGGGAGTGGATTTTGGGATTTGGAGAAGATCAGGTAGGTTTAAGGGTTTTCTTGGGGTTAAATCATGTATTTTCTTCTGATCCGGTTTGCTTTTGGGGTGTTTTTGAGGTGTTTTGGGGTTTCTGTTGCGTTTTGTTGAGTTCCTAATGGGTTTTATGGTGGTTGGGAGTGGACTTTGGGATTTGGAGAAGATCAGGTAGGTTTAAGGGTTTTCTTGGGGTTAAATCACGTATTTTCTTCTGATCCGGTTTGCTTTTGGGGTGTTTTTGAGGTGTTTTGGGGTTTCTGTTGCGTTTTGTTGAGTTCCTAATGGGTTTTATGGTGGTTGGGAGTGGACTTTGGGATTTGGAGAAGATCAGGTAGGTTTAGGGTGGTTTTGGGATTGGATCCATGCTTTTTGGGGATTTTCTTCCAGTTTTGGGGGTTATCCCGTTCTTTTTTGGGGTGTTTTTGACATGTTTTGATGTCTCTGTTGGGTTTTGTTGGGTTTTCTGTTGGCATCTTGGTGGAAAAGGGTAAATTGTGGGTTTTGGAGAACTTCAGGTAGGTTTAGGGGGACTTTTGGGGTGGATTCATGGTATTTGGGGTTTTCTTCTGTTTTTTGGGGTGATCCTGTTCTTTTTTGGGGTGTTTTTGACGTGTTTTGGGGTTGTCCGTTGGGTTTTGTTGGGTTCTCGTTGGTCATCATTGTGAAAAAGGGTAAATTGTGGGTTTTGGAGAACATCAGGTAGGCTTAGGGGGACTTTTGGGGTGGATCTATGGCATTTGGGTTTTTCTTCTGTTTTTGGGGGAGATCCTGTTCTTTTTTGTTGTTTTTTTTTTTTTTTGACACGTTTTTTGTCTCCATTGGGTTTCGTTGGGTTTTCCATGGTCATCATGGTGGAAAAGGGTAAATTTGTGGGTTTTGGAGAACATCAGGTAGGTTTAGGCTGGTTTTGGGATTGGATCTGTGCTTTTTGGGGATTTTCTTCCAGTTCATGGGTGATCCCTTTCTTTTTTGGGGTGTTTTTGACGTGTTTTGGTGTCTCCTTTTGGGTTTTCGTTTGGTTCATGTTGGTCATCATGGTGAAAATTGTAAATTTTTTGGGGGGGGAATTTTCTTCCAGTTTTGGGGGTGATCCCGTTCTTTTTTGGGGTGTTTTTGACATGTTTTGGGGTCTCTGTTGGGTTTTGTTGGGTTCTTGTTTTTCATCATGTTGGAAAAGTTTAACTTGCGTGTTTTGGAGAACATCAGGTAGGTTTAGTGTCGTTTTGGGGTGGATCTATTTTTTTGGGGTTTTCTTTCGTTTTGGGGGGTTATCCCATTCTTTTTTGGGGTGTTTTTGACGTGTTTTGAGGTCTCCGTTTGTTTTTTTTTTGGGTTTCCATTGGGTTTTCTGGTGGTTGGGAGTGGATTGTACATTTAGGAGAACATCAGGTAGGTTTAAGGGTTTTTTGTGTTGTTAGATCACATTTTTTCTTCTGATTCGGTTCGCTTTTGGGGTGTTTTTGACGTGTTTTGTGGTTTCTGTTGCGTTTTGTTGAGTTTTGACAAATTGACAAATCCTTGAAGTCCCTTTTGATTGCTCACAGGCTATGCGTTGCCACTCCTTCTCCTCCCAGATATAGGACGAGCAATCGGTAATAGTCTGACGGTTGAACCAAGCTGGGAAGCCTCCTTGTGATGTCCTAACCCAGGCCCTAGGAAGGCAGCAGATTTCCCTTAGAGGAGGGTCCCTTCTACATATTGGACCCTCTGTTCCACTGATTGATAAATCACCCACAACTAAAACTCACCTTTTCTTCCAGCTTCCTGTGGTCACTATACGGGGGGGTTGGCTTTTCCAACCCTGCCAATATCTCTGGTGGAGAGGGATTATAGCCTT